>NW_016206336.1:0-2128 GCF_001687245.7 Rhagoletis zephyria
TGCAACATAGGTCATAAGTACGTAAAATAGGTCAATGCAATAAAATTTTCCTGGAAATAAGGCAGGTAAAGTTATGGCAGCACGGCTTTGACTGCTTTGTATTCCGAGTAGAGCAAGAATTATAAAATTATTCTTTAATTTTGTTGGTCAGGTTTTTAAGTTTTTTTTTTTAGAAAAGTCAAGCAGCAGTTTTTAAAATATTCCATTTCGCACAAAGAGTGTGGGAAATATCTAACATAAAACACTACCTTTTAAAATGTGCTATAAAAGCCAGAAGAACAGGAAACTTGCATTTTGAGTACGTCAGAAGCTTTTTCTTCCAATAAGCTGATCTTATTTATTATTATTACTTTTTTGTTAAAAATGTGGCCAAATAGAGCTTCACAATTTTACCGCAATAAGTACTTATGTAAATTCATTAGGGTGGTCAAATGCATATGGAAAAAGTAAAGTCAGAATTTTAATGCTCCCCAGGATTGTACTAAATCGAAAAAAATATATCCGCTTTTTTATTACGAAATCAGAAAAATATTTAGAGGTCGCTCAAAGCGCTCAAAGTTTGCTATGTATTTCATATGAAAAAAAACACATTTTTCGTGGAAATGATAACGAATTCTTGAAAATCAATATTTTTGTTTCTCTTCAGCAGACTTCTAGTAGTAATACCCAATTGTTTATTTTGAAATTTTTTATTATCGGCATTTTTTTATGGGTCCCCCCATTGCATATTTTGGGGCTTGAAGGGGGCCTATAAAAAATAGCTCATACTAAAACCTGGTTAAATAAACCATTGGATATTCTTACTGGAAGACTTCTGATGAGATTATTCATTTTCAAGGATTCTATACCATTTCATTAAAATTCCGAGTTTACTTATTTAAGACCACCCTAATATACATTCGTACATAAATATATTTGTGATTAAAGCCAAACGAATAAAACTCAACCGCAAGCTTCCATATGCAAGCAATCAATGATTTCCACACCCACTCCACAAATCACAAGTGTTCGAGGAACACGCAAATTCTCTTTCAACAAAAAAAAAACGTTATTAATGAAACAATCAATCCATGTCATTAGCGGCGCTTTTAAATCACAACGTGTTTGCGGTAAATATCTGCAGCTTCCGAAAAACGCAAACGTCGAAGCAGCAGGAAGAGAGTCTCCAATTACGTTTACATATAATTCAATTGCACATAATTGTAATTCGTAAACGCAAAATGCCAGAATACCACAAAAATACAATTGCAATCAAATGAATGCTTTTACATAGTACCCAGTACGCAATACCCTGTAGGAATTTCAATTACGAAAAAAATGTATTTACACAATATTAACACTTCAAGTCGGAGAAGGAATGTAGAGGTGAGAGTGAAGATAAGGTCTAGCGGCTAAATATAATCTGCAAGAAGGCGTTTGCTAAAGGCAGAGCCTACTCCTTCTAGGTTCGATATTCGAAATTCACAATTACATCAATTCTCGAGCCGCGAATTTCCGCCATCGGGAGTTCCACCGCCACCCTTTTCAGAGTAAAAGTTTCAGCTGCCTCGAGAGACCAGCGTTATTCAGGTGCAATTATGGTCTGAATATTGTAGCACGTGAAAATCATAATTATCCAGACTGACCACGTCTTCACATGTCCCCTCACACTAGGCTTGCCAACCGTGGGGAGGACAGCTCTTCAAATCAACAAAATGTCTATATATTTTTTGCAGCGTTCATGTTTATGTATATCTTGTTTTAAAATTACATACGAAATAAAATGAATAACCGAATATTGTAACCGATTATGCGTCAGTCTGGTGGAAAGCTCTAGGCAAAAGGACAAGAAGCAAATATGTAATTGGAAAAGTGTAAATACTAGCAAGCCTGGGAGCGGCCAGTAAACACATCTCAGGAGGGGCTTAACATGATTTTCGCCGTAAGTACGGATCTCAGAGTTTGGAAAGGCTTAATGGCGTGTTTTTGGTCGAAAGAGGTGGCCCACTTACCTTAAACAGTGGATTATATTCAGTTTGGCATGAAGTAAAAGACTTCATTACGAAATTATATTTAAATGAAAACTTAAAAAAGGTATACTAAAACAAGTAAGAAAGTCCAAGTTCGGGCGGAGCCGAACATTAAATAC
>NW_016206337.1:0-2128 GCF_001687245.7 Rhagoletis zephyria
TGCACAGACAAACCGACGGACAGACGTTTTAGCTGTTACAAACAACCGTTATGTGGACAAAGTTATAACACCCTTGTGCAAAAGTGCGGTCGAGTATAAAAATATTCCAGGAGGTAATCCTAAGTGGAAATTTTGCCGTGTGACATGGATGAACGCAACGTCTTTCTGATTGAAAACTTCCGAAAATTCTCAAAAACTCCAAAATGGACAAATGCTTAGAAAGACCTTTGAAGTGTCAAACTTCTCCAGCTAAAGAATGCATTGTGTGATACCAGTGAAAGCTGTGGTCGCTTTATGAGGTCTTTTTGGTTTGTATGTATGCCGTGATAAATCCAATTAAAAATGGCATACCTTATCTTTTCGGCGACTGTTAGCGCCGTGTTCAGAGTTTAAAAGAACATTTAGTCCATCTGTCTCTGGTTCTTGAGTTGTTGGATTCATCTGGTGTGTCTTACAAAACCTACGTCGATAACAGACTACTACGGTCTTATTGAGTGAGTCGCTCAACAATAGTTTATCGGCTCATTAGCCAGTTAGTTACCCAAGTAACTACAAAGATATCAACTCGTTTCGCTTCTATACAGAATTTAGTCATCGCCTGAATACATATTATGTACATTTCTGGAAAAAATTTGAGGTAGCACAGGGACTTTATGCCAGGATGGTCGACACTGTATGTAGGTCCGTAACTGGTACACTTGCCTCCTCTTCTGCATTTGCCAATTATACAAATACAGTGAGTATTGCAGAAACTGCCACACGTCATCCAGCATTACCATTTTAGTTTAGCAACTGTAGATATCCTTTAAAAGATGTTATTATTTTTTTTTTATTAAAGACTGCTCTCTTAAAGTGGTATCTATTCCCAAGGGCAATTTAAAGAGAAGCTGTGCTCAAGGCCTAGCTCAACCTAAATTAAGTTTTCTCTAGCAAAATTGTTTGACATCAAATGTACACATGTTTGTACATATGTATCTATCTGTGTATGTACATATGTATGCAGAATTTGTATGTCGCACGAACTTTTACTTTAGAAAATTTAATGCGCAATCAGTGTAGGCGCTATTCAATAGCTCATTTGCTGTTACTGTTGTTGTTCTTCTTGTTGCTTTTGTTACCGTGTNGCATTACCATTTTAGTTTAGCAACTGTAGATATCCTTTAAAAGATGTTATTATTTTTTTTTTTATTAAAGACTGCTCTCTTAAAGTGGTATCTATTCCCAAGGGCAATTTAAAGAGAAGCTGTGCTCAAGGCCTAGCTCAACCTAAATTAAGTTTTCTCTAGCAAAATTGTTTGACATCAAATGTACACATGTTTGTACATATGTATCTATCTGTGTATGTACATATGTATGCAGAATTTGTATGTCGCACGAACTTTTACTTTAGAAAATTTAATGCGCAATCAGTGTAGGCGCTATTCAATAGCTCATTTGCTGTTACTGTTGTTGTTCTTCTTGTTGCTTTTGTTACCGTGTTCGATGTGGAAATTTAAATTATTGTCCAGGCGCAGGCATAATGAAATGGATACATGCGGCGCACCGGCGAAAAACAATAAGGGACAGAAGAAAAAAACTTGAAAGAAAACTAAAACAAAAAAGTTGCGTATACGCCCAGGCTGGCGAAAGGACCGAAGCTGCGGGAGTTGTAGTTAAGGCAGCGAGCCGCAAGAAAAAAGAAATAAAAAAAACTAACAAAAAAGTTTATAACATTATGTTGCAACAACTTTTTTCAAAGCTTCTCAACAAATGAACAACAAAACCACGATTTGGAGCGTCTAGTATGCATTTTGTGGGTGCAGCAGTTGGTGTTGAAATGAGCGTTGTTGTTGTTTGTTGCATAAATGTTATTGCTGTTATTGTCTTTATTTAATTTTATGCAATTTTAAATATTATGCGACTGCGCTACAGTTTCCCGTCCGTCCGTCCGTTTGCTTTGACTGTCCTGTTTGCTGACAAGGCGAGCAAGAAAGAATACATTGTGTCCCCAAGGAATTGCTTCTGCCGATGTGGTGGCAGTTGTTGTTGCGGCTATTGTTGTTGCCACGGATGTTGGTGGCATACATACATACATACATATATGTACATATAAGCCTCCCTGTGTGCTGCTGCTTCATCAAATTGTATC
>NW_016206338.1:0-2128 GCF_001687245.7 Rhagoletis zephyria
ATAGATTTAGGGCTTCCCAAATCTTTACCACGATTTGATGGAGACAGCCAATATAGCTCCTGGCTATCACAAACGTAGACATTTATGGACTCAGTTAAGGCTTTCGCTCATCATCCTCGGTGTTCAGAGTTCTGAAATACAATTTTTACATTCTAGCTAAATCAGCGTCTGCTACATTTCTCAGTAAAAGTTGTTATTAACAACCAATAATTGCATAGTAGGCAATTAATTTGTATGAGAAGACAATAAATTGTAACTTTAAGTTTAAGTAAAATTTATATATTTTTTGGTTCCTTTCAATACAAAGGAACCTAACTTATATAAGTTAACGTAACGCAAGTTACTACCACCCACGTCGTCTGAAATATGACTGCGCATCGTAAACTAGTCGACCCAATAACCATAAACTACTCACATTAATTAATTACTTGCATTGAAATAGATCCATGTCGCAATAAATTACTCATAATAATTACTTACAATAAAGTAAAAAGAAAAACATTTACTTCAGAAACGATTAAGAAACAATTAACTCTGTATGTAAAACATTGTTTATTTATATTTGGCCGTTAATTGAAACTGGTAGANGCCGAATGTTCCTGATGATGACTTCAGACTGAAGTCGAAATATAGACGATTTAAAAACAACAAAAACAGATTGTTTTATTTCAACCCGGCCTTGAGCTCAAAAAAATATCAACAGAATTCTGTAAGTAAAAAATAAAATAAACTTCGCGTTTATTTATCTGGCGCCCGAGAGAAGTTCTCGGCAGATAAGCGAAAAAAAAAAAACATCCTAAAAATAACTCCCGAAACCGTAACGAGCGAAAAGTTGTCCTGAGAAAAAAAGTAAGGACTCGCAGCGGTCAAAGAATATATCCCGAAAAGGGATACGTCTGACAGAGTAGCAGAACACCAACAGTTGCAGTTTAGGTTAAATAAAAATAAAAAAATATAATTAAATACCTATTTATGTAACTGCATAGGGACGCATAATAAGTATAGGAGAGTATCAGGAGAAACTTCCGAAATATTAAGTGTTAGCGCAACCTGTAGCATACATTTTTATTTTTTTGTCTTTCTAAACCAAAATTGCGAAATGACGGACGCCCTACCGATAGACGTAGATTATGACGAATTGGATAGGATCATAGCAAGGTCACTCCAGCGCCTAATAATGCGCAATTGAGCTTGAGCGACTTGACAGCTCTCATATCGGAAATTGCAGCCAACGTTCTGGCGCAACAAGGACCGCAAGTAGTCCAACACGTACTGAACCCAAATGCCAGCTTGGGCACAGCAGTTGACCAAGTGATAGACGAAGGACATAGGGGAAATCTTAGTGAATTAGACAAAACACCAGATGTGGTAAAATATCTGAAAGAATTTTCACATCGTCCAGGTGAATTTAATTCCTGGAAAAAAGCGTGGATCGTATACTCAACGTATATGAACCAATAAAAGGAACTCCAAAATACTATAGAATTTTGAGTGTAGTTAGAAATAAAATAGCTGGTCAGGCTGACACAGCATTAGAGTCGTATAATATTCCACTCGATTGACCGGCAATAACAAAATGCTTAGCCATGCATTATGCCGACAGACGCGACTTGTCCACCCTGGAATACCAGAAGACGACGCTGGCACAAGGCAACAGGTTAATAAACGAATTTTATCAACAGGTATACAAACACCTTTCGTTGATTTTGAATAAATTGGGTTGCGAGGGAATAAGCAACGAGACTCTACACATGCTAACGCAGTTTTATCGAAACAAAGCGTCAGACACTTTTACAAGAGGTTTGAATGGAGATTTACCAAGGCTACTAGGTTTGAAGGAACCTGCTGATTTACCTCAGGCTCCTTCATTTGTGCCAAATATTAGACAACCAAAATTTTAGGACGAATCATGCCAATAATATAAGGCAATCGTACCAAAAACCCCAAACCCCAGTGAAGAAATACCATTCATCGTCACAACCACAAAACTTTTACCCTCAGTTAGCGTACGACGCTCAACCAAACCAACAGAGCTGGCAAGCAAAGCTTTCAAATACCAACGCAAACGCACCACACAGGCCACCTAAACCACAACCTAGACCCGAACCTATGGACGTGGACCAAAGCA
>NW_016206339.1:0-2128 GCF_001687245.7 Rhagoletis zephyria
TAGTGAATAAATAGTGAGTTACTGGAGCGAAGAGTTTGAAAGCATACAATTTAATTTTAGTATGTAAAGTGCAAGGCGAATCTGTACAAGGTGGTTTATCGGACCCGATGATTTCACGACGACTTTGTACCTTTTGTTTAAATGATGTGTTTGCTGAAATTTTGTTTTGTACTGTTGTCAATGTGCGTATAATTTGTTATTGTAATTTTTGTTTTTGAGCTGTTAACACCACCTTGTATAAATTCGTCTTGGTACAGTGTACATTGCACACAAATGTCGATGCATCGAAAAATATACATCGATATATCGATGTATATCNGCACACTCTTTGAACTCGAGAACGTTCCCGTTAGTACGGTTGGTAGCAATTTGTCCATTTCACTCGAGAAAGGCAACTGGTGAATGCACTAACCGGAAGTATTCTAGGGACTCATGAAGGGTAATGAACTACATTACTGGCAATCTGCTAAGTCTAGTTCATTCACTAGTTCTTCACTGATGCGTCGTATTGAATTTTCGCTGCTTTACCAAGGTAACAGCCGTTTTATTACAACTTCTGAATGGAAGCTAATGGCAACTAGTGCAATAGTGAATGGTAATCTAGTAGGTGTAAATTGATTAGAAGCTAATGACATCACCAAGTTAAATTCATTGGTGAATTGCATTGCTGCTAATCTGTGTAAATTCAATAGTGTCTCACTAGTGTGCGATACTAGAGGGTTTTTATAGAAATCTCAACACATCGAAACTTCGATTACTCTGCATGAAAACTAACATCATTTCGCATGCAAACTCCTCACTCGCGCTTTCGCAGGATTCGTCACAAAATGGTTCATTAAGAAAACTTATGATCTTTGAAACTTTTTGGGATGTAGAACATTTATATTAAAATGAGTAGGCCACCCTAATGTACATACATATCTATGCATATAAAAATAAATTTATTTAACATCAAAGCTGAGGGCGTTGCGCCTGCCGCAAACCAAATACACTCCCCTGCATAACAAAGCGGCTGGATCTAGCGTGCTACGTAGAAGTTGACAGCGAGTATGAAAATAATTAAGGACTGGCTGTTCGTTTGGCAAATTTGCACAGATACGACTAGGGCACTCTCTAAAATTTCAAAAAAGTTTGTCAAAGAGAATTGTATGTAGCAACAAATTTTTATATGGAAGAAATGCACAACATTGTCAGCAAAAAAATTATTAAAAATCAAACATTTTTTAGCTACAAAAATTTAATAAAAAATACCAAAATTTTAGTAAAAAGTTGAAATTTTTACGTAAGTTTGCTGAATTTTTTTAAATACTGCAAAAAAACTGTAAACTTAAATACATACGTTTTTGTTATATTTTTATAAAAAGTAATTTAAATTAAATATCACAAAAAATTTTAATTTTGCAATGTTGTGTATGTGTATGTATGTATGTATGTATGTATGTATGTATGTATGTATATTCAGCAAAAGAAAGCTCATCTAGTTTTCCTAACCAACAAAGTGATATATTTTACCTACGTAGTTTCCCACAATATACTAGACTAAATAGCACAGCGATTGGTTCCGCAAAATATCCTTTTTCAAATTGAAACCATAACTGAAATGTGTATAAAACTGAAAAAGTAGTGAAAAATAAATTTGCCATGGCACGGAAGTCGATTGTTGCAAGTGTCGAATGTGCAAGTTGTACATACATATATATGTACATAAATATGCGGCAAATGCACATCCATACATACATACGTAAGTACGTACATCCACGTCTGTAATGGCACTGAAAAACGTGGGAGCATTTGTTGCTTGCTGGTGGAATAAGTTTAATCGAGCCAAGTCGACGCTGGTGGCGGCAGTGCGCAAATGCGCTACAGACAAGCTTGTGCAACCAGTCAGTCAGTCGGCTAAGTGAGCAGGCGGTAGCAGCCAGTAGGCGCATTCAATGGGGGGCTTGCAATCAGTGTGGAGAATATGCGTTGCAGCAGTGGCAGCGCCAACGCGTTTTAGTTCCTCAATTCGCCGAATAGAAGCACCGTGCAACGACTGGCTGCTTGATTAGTTAGTTGGTTGGTTGGTGGGTTGGCTGACTGGTCGGTCGGTTGTTCGGTGCACATCGCTACACGCCATACAAAAGCA
>NW_016206340.1:0-2127 GCF_001687245.7 Rhagoletis zephyria
CAATGCTTATAACTGTTTTTTATACGATACGTTAATTAATTTATTTAAATGCCCGCATTTATTTTATGTAAACTTCAAGTATTGCATGAATGGATAACCAACTGTAGCACAGTAAACCATATTATTTGGTATTTTAATTTATACCTACTGTTAATCTGCAAAANAACTGTAGCACAGTAAACCATATTATTTGGTATTTTAATTTATACCTACTGTTAATCTGCAAAACCTGTAAATTTAATAAAATCTCGTTTTATTGATAAAAAATGTTTTGGTAGTTTGCAAACTGATTTGGTAGTCTTTTTGGTACCTTAAAATATCTCAAGTGGCAACGCTGGCCGCAAGGAACAGCTCAGCGGCAATTTGACGACAATAGCGAGGGGATAGCTGCACTGAGCCAAAAGCACAATGGTTTTTTCAACCAAGTTATGGCTTGATTTTTTCATGGGTAATAAGCCGATTGTAAGAAATGTGATTCAAGTTGGCATTTGAGAACAAATTCATATGTGTGGCAGTGGCTGAACGAGCAGAGGTGGTTGCTGTTATTTGTTGGCTTCCAGCGGGTTCGAGAGTACGAATGCCGTCAGCGCGGCACATAATTTTTATAAATTTTTTTTTTTGTTTTTCAAGTTGAACATTTGAAGGTAGATTTATAAAGCGGCTGTAGCTGAGAGTTCAGAGATGCTTGCTGTTATTCGCTAACCCAGCAAACACAGTCTCTAACGTTAGAGAAATTTGAATTTCCACATGATGACTAGGGTACTTCTCTAATCGGTCTCGAGTTGATGACGAAGTTAGATAACTACATTATAATTCGATTCGAGAACGATAAGAGAAACAACGCAAATTCAAATAAATGTAAATAAGCAATATTCCAACTGAATGAATAATAAATTATCTTTAAGTTCAAATAATTCATTATTATTTTAATGCAAATACAGTTAATACAAATATTACAAACAAAGCGTTTTATTTAATAAAGCAAAATCGCATTTTGAAATTTACATTCGAATCGAATCCTATTAGAGATCAACAAACGAATTCGATTAGAGAATTAATATTTTCTCGAGTCGAGAACTACATATGTCCCATTTTTGTTGAGATCGCTATGATTCTCGATAGTTTTTCGAGTCGTTCTCTAACGTTTGAGATTGGAGAATGTGGCTAGTTCTCCAATCATTCTCTTATCGGCAACTAACCTCAATGTTTGCTGGGAACATTCAGAAGATGCGGTTTCAAATATCTGCAAAGGCAACTTGTTAAAATGATAATAAAAATGTTTGTTTTGTGTCTCCGAATTATGAAAAAGCATATGTGAAGTGCAGAACATAAGCCCATTAAAACGAAAAAAATCGACAATAAAAAGTTTGGTTAATGTAAACTAAAGTGTGGTTAATATTACCAAATCATTGTTGAAAACATCAACCAAGGTATTGTTAATATTAACCAAAAATCACATTGATTCCTTTTCAAGTTTGAATTTGGTAATATATATATATATATATATATATATATATTACGTAATATATTACGCAACATTTATTTCTTTAAGTCAAATTTATTTTTCTACGCAATCTCTTAATTAGTATGTCATTAAGTCCATCTCTTTTCTAAGCGCACTTAAACTGTTGCCAGTCAGATGTACATATTTTTCGCCATAAATGAAATAATGACATCTTATTTGTGAAAATTGTCGTGTTTTTGTTCTTGGTTAATGATAAATTCTCCCAGATACAGAATGTTTTTCCCAGCATTGACGTCGCGACTCCAGCCTGTACGGCAGTTTGGACAAAACTGGTACATGTGTGGCGATTTGGACGTCAGGTTTACGTTGTAATATTTTGCGCAAAGTTTGGTTGTTCTGAATTCATTAACCATCAGAATATCTGCTTGACGTTGTTTTAGTGCTGCGATTAATAACCGATTTGTACGCCGATATCCGCGCATTTGTGAGTTTGAAGCAAACTCTGTTGATCCGATGCAGATTAACGTTTTCTCTTCTTTGTTTGGTACCAGTTGTTGCGCAATTTTGTTGCAGGCTTTTTGTCGGCAAATNGCATTTGTGAGTTTGAAGCAAACTCTGTTGATCCGATGCAGATTAACGTTTTCTCTTCTTTGTTTGGTACC
>NW_016206341.1:0-2127 GCF_001687245.7 Rhagoletis zephyria
CTTTCCGCCGGCCTGGGTGATTTGAGATGGAATGAGCCATATACATTTGTATGTACATACTACATACGAGCACCGAATAATTTCATTTAAGNCAAGGAACAATCCCTGTGAGTTTTATCGCAAACTTAAATTCACTTTCCGCCGGCCTGGGTGATTTGAGATGGAATGAGCCATATACATTTGTATGTACATACTACATACGAGCACCGAATAATTTCATTTAAGGAAATGGCGTGTCGTCCATTTCCGCTGTAGCGTACGTAGTGCATAGGGCGACAACCTTGTCGGTTGAGAGATAGACGTCGCCCTATGCACTAGACTTTTTTATAGGGTCTTTGCACACCAACGGTTTTATAGCATATGTAATACTTCTATATTGGCATTAAGCTATCTTCTCAATTAGGGGATTCCCTTAAACGCGAAGAGCAGAAAACTCGAAAACCTCGAAAGTTTTCGAGGCTGTTTTTGGGAATGCACCTTTTTTCAGCCTCGTAAACAATGGAGAAATTCCGAAGTTTGACAGCTCATTCAGAGTTTTTTGTATAATACATCGCATCAGCTGAAATAAATACATATAAAATCAGCATTGAAAATGCCACGAAAAAGTGAAAAATGTAAATTGTATGAATTTATCAAAACGCAGTCAACAATTATAAAGGCAACACTGAAACTTACGAACGACTTTTCGAGGCTTTTTTCGCGACTAATTTGCCTCGAAAGTTTTCGAGGCACGCGAAAATCGCCACTCATACAATTTTTGACAGTTGTTTTTCGAGGCTGGAAAAGTTTCGAGGTTTCGTGGTTTTCGAGCCACTTTCGAGCTTAAGGGAATCCCCTAAATGTGTTTTTGTGTATGAACGAAAAAAATTCGAACAACTGTCAAATCACTTCAGTGGCGGATTTAATTTATAGTAATTTAAAAACGGCCAAGGTGTAGTTTAAAAAAAGTTAAACAACTTAGTGAATAGAAAATAAATATTGTTTCTAATGGACGAGTATGTAACTGTGTTTCGTCATTTTGTTAATTGCCCTAATTTTTTACTTTTTATACGGTGTTACCTGACGACAGACCATGATTCCAAACTAAATCATTAGGCTCTAATAAATGATCGATGAAATATGTAAAAAAACAATTTTTGCGAGCATAACGTTTTATTATAAATGTATGCACATACATACATATATGCACATAACACATTTATTTTTATAATTCATTTTTTGGATCAACAAAGTTTTAAACAAATAATACAAGTGTAGCAGTTATATCTAAAGTGACTATGTAACAAATATGCGTATTCGATAAATAGCGTCTGCGTGACATAAATATTGCCTTATTGATTTGCAAATAATATAAGTTTTGTAAATATTTTTCGAATATATGCTTTTCCTTCAGTTTGTTTAGTGCTTTCGTAAAATAGTCGTGAATCGATGTAGAAAGAAATAATAGATTTGCAAAGAGTGATCCGATGGTCGTTGAGTACATCGTTGCAGAAAAAGTTTTCTATTTGTACATGATCATTCATTAATTTATTTACGAACGGATGTTTTAAACTGCGAAAAACTATAGCAACAAGAAATTTCTTTATATTTTTACGATACATGTTCGCTGCTTGCTGTCTGATAACACTCTCACATATTAAGCATATATCGCACACATCCTTGATGGTGTCAGATAAGAACCCTTATTTTTACAACGCTTTTATCAACTTGCAATGTTGTGTTCCAGAAACTTTCAATGTTGTGGATCCAGAAACTTTCAATGTTGTGTTCCGACACCAAAGCAAAGCTTTGAAAAGCTCCTATAAAAAAGCATAGTGAATAGGGCGAGGTAGATGACATCTAGATGTCGCCCTATGTACTACGTTTGCTACACCGGAAATAGACGGCACGCCATTTCTATAAATAAAATTAGTTTGACTATTGTCAACTATACCGAATGCTTTGTAAGTGAAGTGACTTGTGGACCACTTGAGGTATAGGTGGACCAGTTGGTAACCACTTTGGGACCAGTTGGTAACAAGTTCGTGGGACCAGTTGGTATCCAGTCGGGGACCAGTTGGGAACCAGTTTGGGCTAAATCCGAAACTACTTACCTTCGGCCCAGTTGGAGACCAGTTGGTCTTTTTA
>NW_016206342.1:0-2127 GCF_001687245.7 Rhagoletis zephyria
TGTTTGTGATCAGCTGATTTTCTTACTTGCAAGTTTTAGCAGGAAAAAAATTTTCCAACAGAAACTTGCAGCTCTCTTTTACATTTTGCTTNTTTGCAATAAATAACTCAAAAAGGCCATATTTTCTTTTGCTTATTTACAAGTATGTGTTTGTGATCAGCTGATTTTCTTACTTGCAAGTTTTAGCAGGAAAAAAATTTTCCAACAGAAACTTGCAGCTCTCTTTTACATTTTGCTTTCTCAATTTCTCCTACTTTGCANGACGGACGGACAGACAGACATGGCTTAATCGATTTCTTTTTTCATCCTGATCATTTATGTATACATTTGTCTATATCTATCTCGATTCGTTTTGGCTGTTACAAACAACCGTTATGTGAACAAAATTAATATACCCTTGTGCACAAGTGCGCTCGGGTATAACAATAAGCATGCTGCATTTAAATCTATTTTGGTATATTTAAAGGGAAATTATGGTACAAACGAAAAATGTCATACGGCAACCATAGTCGGCACACACTAAAGTAAACAAACTGGATATTAATGGCAAATTAACGAAAAATAAACTCAACAAACGTTGTGCTTATTAAGTTTACTCACTTTTTCGTTGTATACAAGCATTAATAATAAAATTTGCAATAAATAACTCAAAAAGGCCATATTTTCTTTTGCTTATTTACAAGTATGTGTTTGTGATCAGCTGATTTTCTTACTTGCAAGTTTTAGCAGGAAAAAAATTTTCCAACAGAAACTTGCAGCTCTCTTTTACATTTTGCTTTCTCAATTTCTCCTACTTTGCAAGTTTTTTGGGTACGAGAACGCAAAACCAGTAAAAGTTTTCTAAAACTTTAGATAGTTGGGCGTACGAGTACACTCCTATTGACAAATGTGTACATAAATGCTCAGAATGAAAAGAGAAGTCGATTAAGCCATGCCTGTCTGCCTTTCCGTCTGTCCATGTATACGATAGCTCGAGTAAAAATTAAGATATCTCAACTAAATATGAAAATGGGTGAAATCGGACAGTAACCACTATATTTTCGAAAAAATGCAATAAATATTGGATCCAAATTGTTGAAAATTAGTGAAGTAGAATTTTGGTACAAGTAAATGTTATTATGAAATTTTTGAAAATGGGCGTGACGCCGCCCACTTAAG
Source organism: Rhagoletis zephyria (assembly GCF_001687245.7). Taxonomy (NCBI): domain Eukaryota; kingdom Metazoa; phylum Arthropoda; class Insecta; order Diptera; family Tephritidae; genus Rhagoletis; species Rhagoletis zephyria. The sequence goes on from NW_016206342.1 coordinate 1,159, forward strand.
ATGAAATACTGTATCTCAGTAGCCGCTTCACCAATACTTACCAAACTGGATACGAGCCTTGCTTAGGGCCTAACTAAGAAATCTGTTGAAAATCTTTAAAATCGGGCTATAACCACACCCACCTCCAATATAACGGTAATTTACTGAAACACGAATATTGCGATAAATCAGTAACTACTGAAGCTAATTGACTCAAAATCGACTATTGCAATAACCACTTAGAAGAAAATTAGATTATAATTTTTTGGATTTTGGGCGTCGCGCCGCCCACTTATGACCACAAATTTATATCTCAATTACCGATTTATCCATTTCTACCAAACTCGAAAAATTATTCAAATCGTACTAAAATTACACGACAAATCTCGGATATACGAAAACTTCGAATTTTTTATAACTGCGGACGCTCATTTACTCGAAGTTAATACTTACAACAATCTATTAATAATAAATAAGACTGTCATACACTTTTAGGTAGTTCAGAGAAAGTTGAAACGACGATATTTGTTATCTGCGCCGGGTATATAAAATTCGGTTTCACCCGAACTTAAACTTGCAGGAGCGTTGAAAACTGTGTCTGTTGTTGTTGTAGCGGCTATAACACATATATAATTAACCAACACCAACAAGTAAATATATGATGGCTTGAATGTATTCTTTTTTGCTCCCCTGTCTCCACGTAGCACTACGTTGATCTTTTACTGTATCGCGAGCCAGCCCAACGCTGGCTCATTATTATATTTTGCCAAAAAACTATATACATACTTACCTAGTTTAAGCAACTTATAATTACAAATACTCACTTCGGCTCGTATGGTTTGTCCGATATAGTAATTGAGCTGATTTGCTTTTGCACAGTCTGCAGGCAAGCCAAATCAGTTTGAGCTATACAGCCAATATGACCGATTTCCAACCAAGAGACATCGAGCACAATGGCTGTGAATGGTGCACAGCCTACTTGGAACAAGT
>NW_016206344.1:0-2127 GCF_001687245.7 Rhagoletis zephyria
CTACAGTCGCGCGCGAATTAATAAATTCAGTGCAATAGCTAAGCACACACAAATGTATGTACGTACAAATGTACAAGTGAATATCAGTGTGCAGGTGTGTCCGTGTCCGTGTGCCTTTGCTTTCCGCTAACTCTGTGATGTTCATTATTTCGCTGGAGTTGATATCCACCAACGTTTTTCAAGTTGGACAACTCAATTCAAAACTGCCTTAAAACTGAAGTTAGAAAACGATCGGGACTGAGGAGAGCGCTGGCAGAAAGCACTCGAAAATTTTAGAAGAGCTCTTACGTCATGCTCGAAAGAAGAGGAAGAATTAGATTAGACGACTTTTGAACTCCCTCGCTAATTTTTAGTTCGATATAAGAAAGCAAAAATAGAAATTTAGGTTTTTGTGCTATCTTGAATTTTGATGCCTTTTAAGAGCCCTGGCCTTCTTTTATGAAAATTCCCTAGAGCTAAAATGAAGCATATCTACAGTAAGATAGGAAGAAAATTACAAATTCTTTCAGATTTTTTTTTACGTGTTTTAGCAAATTTGTGACAGTGTTTATGTATATTTTTAATTAACATGGTTCATTGGCCTGCGAAAATCAACATTTACTGCAAGGAAAAATTATATTTATTTTTAATAAATCTGCAATCTAAAGTATATATATATAAAACATTAATTAAAAAAAAATATAAGTAAAAAAGTATAAAAGAATTCTGATTTTAAATTTTAGAGGCCTTGAAAATAAATGGGCATTCACATTCCCCCTTACAGGCCAATCTAATATTCGCGCACGCCGGCAATTTACTGTCGAATATTTCTCATGCACATACAACTTGTATGGGACCAGTGATGCCAGTCCTTCACTATTCAAATTACCCACGAAAATTGGGAAAAAATACCTCAATTAGCCACAGCTTAAAAATTTATCCCTCGAAATTCCCAAATAATTCCAAACAACTATTTTAGTACATAGTAAAGGTTGTCGGTAGATTACCCACTAAAGGCGTAACAGATTTTAATAGCATCAACTGCATTCATAAATTAGCTTCAGTGTTTATAAAGGCCCAAGAATTTTGAAGACACTTTTTTCTATATTAAGCTAACGATATGTGTTTTTTATTGTTGAATACTTACTGGCAATTCTTAAAACTATCATTGTTACAATTAAAATGATTCTTTCTTAGTCAGCGCTTGAATTGGTTAACGTGAGACAATTTTCAAAATTGTCCCTATTTAATACTTATATATATAATTTTACTGCACATCACATACTCAGAACGATTAATTTCGTAAGAGTGTCAAATATTCTTGAATTTTGATCAATTATGCATCGCTAAATGTGTTAAATGAAAATCTCTTTTTTTAATTGAAATGTCCCTANGGAAATTACCCACAATCTGGCATCACTGTATGCGACCAACTGAAATTTACCGGCCTGCGTAAAATGTTAACTCAATTTCCAAATTTTGTTCTGCGTGAGATTTTGATTTGACATTTCGCGCAGTGAAATCAAATGCAAACGCACGCAAGCCAATTTCGGGTGACGCAAAAAAAACAAATTAGGTGGTGCGTGTATACAAACGTGGCGCGTTTATATCATGGCGTTTTCTTTTCTATCGAAAAACGTTGCCTTCTCAGCGCCCTCTTCGCACAAATACTAAGGCTAGGGCAATGAGAAGGCAACATTTTTTGTAAAAAAGAAAACGCCATTAAGTTAGGCTTAATCGTTCACTGATTCCATCTGGAATCAGATAACTAAAATCAAAACTTTGCTAAGCGAATTTGTATTAATTAAAGTAGGGCAAACGGCGAAAAAAATTTTAGGTTTTGTCCTTTTTCCACTTTAACAGAATTAAAAAAAAAAAAATCCAAGAACTAAAAAGCCATGAAAACTATGGACTAAATATTAGTATTCATTTTACCGCTGGCTCAACCCAACATCAAAAAACAAAAATAAGTTTTTTTTTAAATAGCCGCGCCCTTCGGCAGGCAATGGCAAACCTTCGAGCGTATTCCTGCCATGAAAAACAGCTTCTCATAAAAATACAATCTCCATTCGGAATCGCCGTAAAACTGTAGGCCCCTCCCAATCGGAGCAGAAGTTCGGCCAAACACTACCTGATTGTGCAAGCGCC
>NW_016206345.1:0-2127 GCF_001687245.7 Rhagoletis zephyria
CAGCAAATTTGCGTGGAAAGCGCATGACTTTTTCACATCGACATTTTTTTTNGCGGTTTCCCTGCAGGGTAGATATGTATGTATGTATGTATGTGTGCACTTGCATTTGTGCGCCACAACGGAAACCAGCAAATTTGCGTGGAAAGCGCATGACTTTTTCACATCGACATTTTTTTTTGTTTGCTTTAACGGCATTGAAGTTGCAACACGCTGACATTGATTTTGAATTGTTTTCGTTAGTGGCCGCTGCATTTAATTCGATTATGGCATAATTTTCAATAAATCCAATGTGTGAAGGGCAAGAGCGAGAAGGCTAGGCCACAGTGTGATGCATGAAGGGTTGGTTGCTTGCATGCTGGCGAAGAACCAGGCGGCAGGCAGAACGTGGACATGGACATGGAAATTTTTCTGTGCGTTTTTAATTATGCCGAAGTTGCACATTTCGCAGTGTATTCTCAAAAAGCACATAGAGGGCCATACACACACACCCACACCCACAGATTCATACACTCGCACATACGCGTGCATGTCCTGTGCATTTATCAATTTGCTCTTGTTCTTTCGCTCGGCTACGCGATGCACTCATGTGTACCTAATGTGGGTGTTAACGGCGTGCTAAATGATTTCGAATCGCTTTTTACCTCATCCCACTAAATTTGTTGTGTTTTCGAAAATCACTTTACTCTTTGCCAATCGCCGTGCGCTCGTTCGCTCGTTCGCTAGGCAATGGCTTGCTGTGCTAGCGATAAATCGATAGAGATAAGTATCTGCAACACGTTTTCCACATATTTCATATGATTTACTCACGACTGCGTTTTCGTCGGCAGCCTTGGAGTTTGGAAATTTTAAAATTTTGCACGTGCGTTTTTTTTTTTTGTTGGCGTAACAGTGAGATTTCCGGTTGAGTAAAAAGCGAGCGATATGAGCTTAAAGAAAGTGTTGAAAATTTTACTTTTTCACGCTTGTCGCAATGCCCATAATTTCCGGTTTAATTGTAAATTGTAAAAGTTGCGAAATAAATCAACGCTAATGCAGTTATCACATTGTTTGCTCGCCTTGAGACCCTCATACGCCCACGCAAAGTATTTGTACATGTACATATGTATGTACGTACGTACTTTTCTTTTTATTTACTAATGCTTTTGTTGTTAAATCAGCGTAATTTTTCTCAATTTAAATTAACTTATTTCAAGGGAAACAAACATTTTAACGAAAACTAAAAACTTCAATTACCAAATGTTAAAAGGAAAATCTCTTGTATTTCTCCTCCAAAAACAACAACAAATAAGCAAATCCTTAGCAAAACAACGGAAGTTGTTTGGTAAATTGTGATAGATGAGGGTCATTCCGTTCCGCTCTATCGTAGTCGTGCTGTCCGAAATCCGCCTCAAAGTGACCAAAGCGATAAATCAGTATTCATGCCACAAACGCTCGTGGACAGGCAGGGAACGGGTTGCTTTGCATTCGTTATCAAACCGGTTGGGTTGGCAAAGAACTTAACAGATTAAGAGTCAAGGCTTCGAATGCGTTGCCGCTGCGAAAGGGTTTTGTTGTAATACGTCAGCGATTTCCCAACGGGGTGATTATTTAAAATTGTAAGCAGCTGAATTGTTGTCAGGTCCCATTAGTGAATGTTACACAATCTCATAACTACTTTAGAAATAGTTTCGCTAGGCTGTTTTTTATGTACATATGTGCAAATGTATGTGGATATACATACAGTGACGGGCAAAACTGTAACATGGTTTAACACTTTTTACTTCAGCCATCGCTATCTTTCCAAGTTCTAACGACTTTCATACTTTTGTTGTATATTCTTGTTGGTACATCCCTAATCCCTCTCTCATAACGATTTGAAGTCAATACAACAACAATAAAAAAACCAGCAGAAAAAAATGTAAATTAAGGCAGATGTTACAGTTTTACACTCATACATTTTTAAGAACTTTTTAACAATTTTCACGAAAAAAAGAACTACTAACACAATGTTCAGTACTCTTTTGCTTGTTTCAGTTCCTGGATACGATTTGGCATACCTTATTTGTATCTCTGTAAAAATTCTGGAGGTATATATATCTTTAGTTTGATTTCACAGCTCATATACTCGATTTTACGGACTTGGATACT
>NW_016206346.1:0-2127 GCF_001687245.7 Rhagoletis zephyria
AAAGTAAATATATAATTGACTTGTATAATTAGCGCATTGATAAAAAAAATATTAAAGAAACCCCCCCCCCCCAAAAAAAAACAATGGCAAAAATATTTCTGTAGCAATAGATATTAAAAACATACATTAACCAAACCCTTAAAATATTATATACATGCATACATATGTATGTATATGTATTAAAATTTCAATAACTTAAACTTAATTTTAAGCTACTGTACACACACATCGACTTACACAAAGCAAACAGAATATCTAAACTTGCATAGTGAAGGGCAGAATCAGCATGAAAACAGAGAAAATAAAACTAAATAAAGCTTAAAACTAAAAAAAAATAACATACATAAATAGGCAAGCATACCACAAACTAGTATTTATGTAATTAAGTATTTAATTAATTTACTGTAATTAATGTATGTACTGTAATTTGTAATTTTCGATTTATGATGCTGCGAATTGTATTTATATAATTACATATTAGTTATATTCTATACTACATACAAAACAAAACAAAAACAACAACAACATACCAATTAAAATGCTGTGTTATATGAATGCAGTGATTTAATTTGAATTGATGCAACAGCATTTCGATTAAGTGAACAATTGTAATTTTAATTATTACTAAATGATATTATATTTAGAGCATAGAAACTTTCTTATATACACACACACACACACACACAAACAAAATACAAGAACGCAATTGAAAATCTATCANGTACACTAAAAGATATAAGTTAAATATTCGGAGGTGTCCGAAAATGTGCTAAGTTACAGGTGGTGAAAAGAGAAAAAGAAAAACGTAATCTTACATACATATAAAAATGACAAAACAATATAATTGTGAAATAAACTATATGCGTATTGTTTCTTTTAATTGAAAAAAAAAAAAATAATAATAATAATAATAATGCAAAAACGATGTTTAATTTTGTGGTGGAAGTTTTGCAGGTTTTTTAAAATAGTCTCACCTCTTCCAAAAAATTATCTTCTCGGTACAGGCTTTGAAATCGAAAAAAAAACTATTTGATGTATATTTCGATTTAATCTCTTTGATTTGGTAGATTTGAAATATCTCGAATTTCACACTACAGATATTTCTTCCTAACAACGCTGATTTTCCCTTCAAATATGGGTAGAACGCTAGGTTCGGAACGCGCCATTTAACAACAATAAATTAACAGATTGACGGCAATTCTGGCAACTATCTTTCAACTCACAAAAGCCTTTCCTAAGACAATTGTTAATTCTGAATTTTTTAATTTCATTTAATTAACAGGCACTTTATTAAACTAAATAAACAAATTTATTTTTGAAATAACAATCTTAAAATTAATATTATTAAATATTAAATTAAATAAAAATGAACTGTTTCTTAAAACACTAAATCTTAAAACCCAAATTAAAAAAAAAGAAAAAAAGTAAAAAAAAGTAAAAAGTAAAACAAATTCCTAAAAATTAAATAAAATATGAAAATATTTTTCTTTTTGAAATATTCCATATAAAGTTAAAATTAAAATAAAAGTTCCTAAAAATGAAATGCAATTAAAAAAAGTTTTACTTTTAAAAATAGTCCATGTGATCTAATAAATTTTTTAAAAGAAATGAAATTAAATAACTTCCTGAAAATTAAATAAAAAGTTGAAATCATATTTTTTTAATAATAAAATCTATAAATTAAAAGTAAATTTAAAATTAGAAAAAGGAAATAAAATATAATAAAATAAGCTCTTAAATATTAAAGCAAATAAAAAAATATAATTATTTTTAAATAACATAATCTAAAAATTATGAGAAAATTAAATTAAATTAAAAATTAATAAAATGAGTTCCTAAGAATGAAGTCCAAAAACTTAAACTAAAAAATAAAAAGTTAAATTGAAAAATTAAAAAAAATATAAAAAATTAAATATATATAATTTATTAACTATATCATAAAAAACAAATATTTTTCTTATGGAAATAATATAATTTTAAAATAAAATTAATAAACAAAAAAAAATAAATAAAAACTTCCTGAATATTAAATGATATATAAAAAAGTAACGTAAAAGTAAAAAAGAACAAAAAATGTATCTAAAATTTTAATGAAATTAAAAAAAAAATATTTGTGTTTTAAAACAA
>NW_016206347.1:0-2127 GCF_001687245.7 Rhagoletis zephyria
TCCTTCATTGATGAAAAATTACATGCAGGTAAGGTACGATTTTTTCTTTAACGCTTGAACCTGTATATGTATGTTTGTATGCAATTATTTCACCTTTGGCAATTTTCATTTGGAATATTAGTTTCTCGTTTCATTTGACATTTCCGATTGCACAATATCAATTTCTTTGACTTCAGTCGCCAAAATGATTGCCTTTAAAAAATGTGCACCTTCGGTGCCAAACGAATGTGTATGTATGCCAGGGTGACATGTCAAGTCGATGATATTAAGCTAAGACACTTCAAATAACTGTTTTATATGTAATTTCATGAAAAAAGGAAACTGGTAGCAAAGCTTTCGAAAGATGTTAGAAAAAAAATGTGTGAGCAAAGCAAAATATTTATTGACAAAACATGTGAAGGAAAAAATATGTACATACATACATACATACATATGTACAACAGGTATCTTTGTCCAAAAAATTGCATGTCTCATTCACATTTCCTTCATATTGCACTCTGCCAGTTTGTGGCGACGACAATGACGGCGCTAGCAGCTATAAAAAGGTGTTTGCATTGTTTTTTTTTATTTTTTGTCGAACGTTCATTTGCAGTTAAGTTTCGTTTGCTTGCCACAGCGACTGTACAACATTAAAGTGCAATAATACAAATAGCAATTTTGGCATCGTTGTCAATGAGAAATGTGTGAATAGAAGTGAAACTTTACCGTCGGCGGCTGGCAATGTCGATATCGTTGGACAGGTGTTTGTTGAAATTGTTTTCTGTTATTGACAATTTTCCATTTCCATTTACGTGCGTTTTTGTTGCTGTTGTTGTAAACTTTATTACGTAAATGAAGCCTTTCGTGTACACAAATAGGAGTGATAGATGAAAGTTTCATTTCATGTACGTAAAGTGGATGCATGCATACATACATATATACATATCTATATGCATATATGCGTATTCGACAGAGCTGTAAAATGATTGAATCAGTAGGATCTGCATTCACTTGGCATTCGTTTCAAAATTTTGATTGTTCGGTTGTATAGAAAAAAAACCTCATTTCTGAGTGGCTTAAACTTTATTTTGAAACAAAAACAAACCTAATGTGTTATTGAAACGTAGAGTCCCATTAAGTATAGAGTGTGAATTTAACAAAAGCATTCGCAATCATCGTGATTGTAAATTTTGGTTGAATGCAAACACTTTTGGTCATTCAGTATTACACTGCCTTGACTCTAGACGAAAATCTTTATAGGAGAAAATAGTCGTTTTGCTTCTGCTTTTCTACCAATGCTACAATTTGATAAAGCATTCTTATGACCAAAAGTACGTACCAGCTTTAGATATTCAGTCAATGCTTTTTAAAACCAGCTGAATGTTTTTGAATGAAACTTGCGGTCAATTTCCGAGATTCTATAGGAAACTTTCCCTGAAAAAAATTTTGCAACGAATCTCTAAAGAGAATATTCTGGGTTCTGTCTCAATTGGGTGCAATTAGGCATTATTTAGTCGCAATTATTCTCATACGGGCATTATTGGAGGTTAATTAGTCCCCAATTCAACTGTAGCTGCTAAAATCGAGCATTTAACCATATGAGCCACTTAGTCGTGCGAGCTTGGCATGTAGAGAGAGCAAAAGGCTCAAATCACAGCTGGCGCAAGTTTTATTTTTACTTTTTTAAAGCGATTAACTAGGCGCTTTTTATACTCATTCGGGTATAAAGTCGAGCTATTGGTCTCTTCATTTGACATACTCGAACAATAGTGATGAGTCCATTTCAAATAAAGAGGTAAAAATTGATATTAGTCGAATGTTCCTTTGCGATTTCTAACGGAATAGCAGATGTTCAATATATCGTCACTACACACGAATAAAGTCGCGATAGTGTTTTGAGGCGAAAAAAGGCGCGTAAAAAAATTTTTGCGAAAAAGGATGCTTATGAAAAACTTCGGCGAAGTATGTTAAGAGTTTTTGACGCTAAAGTTTTTTNATATTAGTCGAATGTTCCTTTGCGATTTCTAACGGAATAGCAGATGTTCAATATATCGTCACTACACACGAATAAAGTCGCGATAGTGTTTTGAGGCGAAAAAAGGCGCGTAAAAAAATTTTTGCGAAAAAGGATGCTTATGAAAAACTTCG
>NW_016206349.1:0-2127 GCF_001687245.7 Rhagoletis zephyria
CCATTGAAACATATAATTTTTCGAATACGGAATAAAGCGAAAAATAATGGACACATCCTTTGTTTTCGAAAAAATTAAAAATAAAAAGAATTATGAGAAATGATAAAAACTTATCAACTTGGTATCAACTTTGGATACAATAAACAACTGTATTCGTCTGATTGCCTTAGTTTAATTGTTGTTAAGATTTCTACTGGGTGTGGGGCGCACATATGTGCTTTTTTTAAGAAGTTTTACTTCTATCACGTGTACGGTNTCAACTTTGGATAAAATTAACAACTGTTTTCGTCTGATTGCCTCGTAGTTAAATTTTCGTTAACATTTCTACCGGGTGTGCACGCATGTGCTTTTTTTAAGAAGTTTTACTTCTATCGCGTGTACGATGTTGCACTCGTGCTATTAAACTAATGCTTTTTTCTCAAGTAGTTTTGCTCAGTGGCAATTTATACATATATATGTAAGTAGTAGTGGCATATTGGGTGAACTAAATGCATTCATACCTACATATTTATGTATATATTTCCCAGGTAGGTCAAGTGCGGGTGATAAACCCATGTATCATAGTTACATACTGTGTACATACCTGCAATTAAAATGAGGAAAAATGTTACAATTTCGGCATGTGACTGGAAAAAAACTCGAAAATACACACAAATTGTGGTTTCCAAGACTTGTACGAATTGATTAGCACAGCTGCATCCTTCAACTTGTCAACTCCGATTTCCAGGGGATTTCGGTTTAAGTGGCAATCGGGGAATTAGAAATTTTTTTCGGTAAAATGGGTATGTTATTTTTATATTTTAAAGTAACCAAATAAGACGGACATGTTAATTTTTAACCATTTGACCATTTTTGGAGCGATATTTTTTTAATTTGAATCGCAATATCGCCACAACAAGAGTTTTCCCAGATATAAGCTGTATGCCAGATGAAAGCTAAGATCTTGGGCTAGATTTGTGGAAACCTAGAATAAAATCGACTGACCAGTTTTTGAGAAAATACCCGAAATTTATATTTTCAGCAGCCCGATTTTTAGTGTTCAGGCGGTAAAGTTATGACATATTTATATTTTATAAACACAAAAGATAGAGTTAGATAGCTTGTTTGAAGACCCTTCTACTGATATCCACATGAATGACATGGACTGACTAGTGCGGCCTCAGTTGTAGTTTAGAAAATTGCATTTTTTCGAATTTCAGGCAGCAGCCACGCCCACAAAGGCGTACGAATCAAAACATCCTGGAACAAAACCTTCTTAGTTTTTTTTGTACTTTAATTCCTGAAAGTTTGAAAAAAATTAAATGATGGTACGTACAGACGCCACATACATACCAAAGCATCTCGTGGTGGAGACACGAACCAAAACACATATACCTCTATATCTTTCAAACTAGTGGCCGGAACTTAATATTTAAGGTATCGTTTGAAAGGTATTGGCCTATAGAATAACACTAAATATGTTGGGTGTGCCCACATGCCCCCTTAAACCGGCAAAATCAAAAAAAGTTGTTTGTTTCGCAACACTTTAGCCTAATTTTTAAGAATCCGGTTAATCGCTTATGAAGCTTGAATACATTTTCTGGACACACTCTGCAAGACCTTTCCAACGATATCTCAAACATGTCGATTGGACGTTTCGGGAAAATTTCCCGCGAGCTGACAAGTTGAAGGATGCAGCTGTGCTAATCACTTCGTAAATATCTTGGAAACCTCAATTTGTGTGTATTTTAGAGTTTTTTTCAGTCACATGGCGAAATTGTAACATTTTTCCCCATTTTAATTGCAGGTATGTACACAGCATTTAACTATGGTACATGGGTTTATCACCCGCACCTACCTAGGAAGACGCGTACAATATTACCTACAGTTTTACATAAATATGTATGTATAAATGCATTTAGTTCAATAATGTGCCGCTACTACTTACATACATATGTATAAATTGCCACACGGTCAAACATTTGGGTTTAATTTTTAAACCGCGCTGGGACTACTGCCTTTTTTATTTTTTATAGTTTACTTTTTAAACCAGTCAATAGTTTGAAGCAATTTTTAATATGTTCTGGTTNTTTATAGTTTACTTTTTAAACCAGTCAATAGTTTGAAGCAATTTTTAATATGTTCTGG
>NW_016206350.1:0-2126 GCF_001687245.7 Rhagoletis zephyria
TTCTACGATTCGCTGCCTCTTAGCCCGCCAGCTTTGTGTGCACTCGGCATTCAGTATTCAACATTTAGATTTCGGTATTCTACGGTGGCTTAAAAGTTCAGTGCTATTTCGAGTGTTAGTTTTGGCGGCGGCTTTACTATGTAGAGTATGAACCTTGCTTACCCTTTCGCTTGTAACCGCGCACCCGCCATTGATTGCATTCTTACGCTGCTGGCAACGAGTAAGCACTGCAGTGCATTATAAACCGACAATATTACTTCCATGCATTCATTCCATCATCTGTGCGCTCGCATTCATATTGCTTTATGTGTCAAACCACTAACGCTTCACTGCCTGCAATCTAGGATTACATGGCCGGGCAACACTGCGTATGAGTGATGTTGGGGGGTTTTTTTTTTATTGGTGCCCATCTGCGCTGGGATTTAAGAGTGCAATGCAATGCTTAGAAGCAAGCCTGTATGAATGCGATTTGATTTGGGGGTATTTTTTGTTGTGGCTTTAGTATATGCCAGCTAAATTTGAAGCTTTGAATTGGCAAATATAGTTTCATGTCGGTTTATTGGTCAGCATATACAAATGTATTTTGTGTATGTATCTGCCCCTCTATGAGATTGAATAAAATAGGAATAGAAGTGCATACACTTAACACTGTTATTAATGAAGGCAGCGACGCAAAAAGAGGTATTCAAAAATATTTTCGATGCAGTAATGTGAAAAAAACCTTTAAGACTTGGGTAAAAAAGTTTTAAATTTTACTACTTGTTGGCATTATTCAGTCTTCTAAGCTTAGCTTTTACATACAATCGAGTTTTAGCGGCATATTTTTTGGCGCTCTGGTTAAGTCAATAGTAATTTCAGCGAGTTTAAGCATTTCGTGGGAATATGGCAGTTAGTCTTAATGCCCCAAAATAGCACATCCAAATGATTGTAAAATTCATTTTAGCAAAAAAACAAAATTACAAGTTTCTCGGGCATCTAAGGTTGCATACTTTCAGGCGCACTACTTGCTAACTAAGCAAAGAGGCAAATTTTTTTTTCTAGGTTACCAGTACATACGCCTAATTTTCATCTAATTAAAATTACTCCGACTAATTAAACCTCTCATAAATGATAACAGATTTTTTCCATCTACCATTTATTTTATTTATTTCACACAAATAAAGTCATATTAGTACCTTGGGGCTTCCGACCAACTATGTAATTGAGTTAAATATTCCTCTTGCAAATTTCACAAATTGTATGCTACTTTCAAATATGTTGCAAATTAAATGTAGGAATTGTAGCAAACTCAAATTCCCACAACATGCCCTCTGTGTGTCATAAAATGTGTGTGCGTAGTAGACGTATTTTCATTGAGGATGTGCACTAAATAGCATCGGTTATTCGGTTGCCTAGCAGAGGGATTTGAACGTTTGTGCAAAAGACCCAAACACCCTTCAATTGCTTGTTTCAATTTCTAGACGAAAAAAAGGTCTATTTTCCACGCGAATCCCCTATCATTCTATTAAAAATATAGCGATTATACTTTCGGTGGTTACACTTATGGTGGTGACCACTTATAACAAGAATCAACAAATAACAAAGGTTTACAGCAAAAATCTTCTATGGATGCCACTCCAATCCCTATGTAGAACCGTGGCATAATTTTTCGATAGGCCTGATAGTTTTTGAGAAACTAATTGATAAAAAAAAAATATGAAAAAAAAAACAAAACAGTCATTATATTTTTATTTTTTTCCAGTTAAAGTTTGATTTTTTTTTTTTAATTTTTTCATCAAGAAAGCAAAAAAAATATATACATATATTAATTAATTTCTCAGAAACTATCATGCCTATCGAAAAGGGAATTGTACACGGTTTCATTGGCTTTCATTTGCTGTTTTTCGTATTACGATTGTTCAATTGGTTTGTAAAATATACGTGATTAAGCGGAACCACTATTCTTTTAAGCTGAATAACGCTAAATTGCTAATATCCCGAAAACGGATTCAGAGAAAAAAATTTACTCGATTTTCGGAATCACCAATCAATTCTACATTGGAATTGGATAGTGGCATCTGGAGAACAAAAACAAAAGTAAAATTTGTGATCCAGCGTAATTAGTCATAAATTCCTGAAATATTTTC
>NW_016206351.1:0-2126 GCF_001687245.7 Rhagoletis zephyria
AAAATCCGCGGCGCATTTTTTTACGTAAATCCGTTCAGCTGACAGCGCCAAAACTATGATGGCCGAAACAAGGTTGCCATCTTACACCAATTGAGAATAGCATTCATCGATTCATTCAAATAAGATATCAATATTTGTATGGAGTCTTTTGCACAAAAGAGCGACTTTGCTCGTCAATTTTGTTGAGCAAATTTGCGCAGTGTGTTGTGCAACCCTCAATCAGCTATTTTGTTTATTTCCATTTTGATTTGTGCAAGAATGATAGATTGCGCCGATCAGAGAGGATTTTTGAGAATAACTTTTGTGTGACGTCACACTGGTGCAATTGCGAGAGAGAAATGCCAAAACGTGAGCAAGAATGGAAGAAGAAGAAAAAATGTTGCAAGGAAAACGTAAACAAGTTGCACAAGTGTGACGTCATGCAAACAACGATTCTGTCAAATTCGTTAAGAGAGGAATAGCGGTCCGAGATCGGCGCAACCTTTGTATTCTCTCAATCGTGGATTTGTGTTCAAAACTTTTCCGAAATGACTGATGAGGCTGAAGGTACACATTTTATTTGCTGCGGCGTTGCGTTGATCCGTTGGTGCGTTGACGACGTTGAAAAATTTGCTGTTACTCACCTTGAGTTGCGCCGCTCATTGTTTTGTAAACAACAGCTGATAAGCATATCCACAAATGTACACAACAGAAAAGTAGCGAGTTGGTTTACTTTTGATCTTTTAATTGCTTCCCATTTAAATTTGAATTCAATAAAAGTTGACTCGCGTGGAAGCAAACAGAAATCACATATGATAATGCGAAAATTGCTTTCTTGACTTGACGTGGTTGAAGAGGACTGGGTGAATATAAAATTATCCTCATAAAACACACTGCTAGTGATGTGCTGAGTCGATACTTTTAAGTATTGATCTACACTCGGTACCGTAATGTTGAGGCTTCCAATAAGATCGCATATAAAATAAAAGCAATTCAGGTGAGTCTAGCTTATCAAAAGCCGAGTGTAGGGGCTAATAGAGCTTTTAATGCTGATTCAAATGAAAAAAATATATATGTTTTCCATCGCCACACCGTAGAGAAACTCTTCCATATTTGAAACATTTTTTTCTGTGAAGAATCGGACGATGTTATCTTTGTAGGCCTGAANAAGAAGGCGATGAGAGTGTTGATTGCGACGGCAATATTTTCGATATGTAGTTTCCACATTGTTCAGTACAAATTATTGAACTTTTGGGAAACCATCGCCTTTCCAGCTTTTCAGTCTCTACCCGACAGATGATAGGAGATGACAGAAAGCAAGCGCGTATCGTACATCTTACGAATTCATAATAGGGGGTATATAGGTAAAGAGGAAAATTACCAACAAAAAGTAAATAACCTTCAAAGTATCTTCAAATAGTCTTCAAAGAAAAAAAAAAACGCGAAGTGAATCATTTGGCAGAATCACTGTCGGACTGTACACTGTAAAGTGAATTACTCAATCTCTTACTGATTAACTACATATTACAAGAGTAATAAAATATAAAATAAATATTTAAATTCTTAAGCTGAGCTCTAACATCGAGCAAATCCGTCGCGTGATGCGCGAAAAATTCAGACGATTTTGAAAATTTTCCAACTCTTCTGATTTGTTCGACCGTTACTGGTTCAGGTCGTATATAAGACCTGCGTGCCAAATTAACTTTTCTATCAAAGTCTAAACTGCTGGCAAATGTAAATAGGGATTAAAATTTAATAACTAATTAATACAGCTAAAGTAAAATCTGTGGAAAATGAACAATAAAATACTATAAAGCACCCTTTTATTTCTAAAAAAAAAAACGGTAACAGTTATTCGTCGCCACGCTGTATATACGGGTGTACTCAGAAAAGCATCAAACCAAAGCATCAGACGTATTTATTTCTAAAATTTAATTGATGGAAGTATGCAATATGCGCACCCACGGTTAAATGCCTAATTGGTACTTAGTTGCGAAATAAGGCATTTTCATCAGCCATAATTTAGAAGAAAAAGAGACTGATGCTTTGGCTTGATGCATTTCTGAACGCACCCTACTTGTTTTCGCTTATTTTCAATGCTCTTCATATCAAGATGCTTTGTATGCATAAAACGTAGAAAGAAATTC
>NW_016206352.1:0-2126 GCF_001687245.7 Rhagoletis zephyria
CATTCGTTTTATTTGGCACAGTCTAATGTACATACATATTATTGAAAACCCCGAAAGTAACCACATTTACACATACATATGTACATATGTATGAATCTACTTAGTGTATATGGATATTTGGTAATACATACATACATACATACATTCTTCGCCATTTGAATAGCGTACCCCTTTAATCCTTAGTGTTTACAGTTTTCCTTTTTTTTATTTACTATTCATNAAAATGCTAAGGATTAGAAGGGTGGGCTATTCAAATGACGAGAAGTGTATGTACGGATGTGTATGCATTTAGGAACTATTTAAATTTTTTGCACTACTTCTTTAATTGATAGCTTTTAAAACAATACATAATTATGCATTAGGTTATCTACATGCATACATACATACTTAAACCAGTGCGAAAATATTTTTTACTTTCGATGAACATTTTTCATATTTTGATTAGTTCTAGTGGTACAAATAAACATACAAGCATATGTACATATACATGGATAAAAAAGTCCATACACATTTTTTTTTTGTATGTGTGTATGTTGAAATGTTTTAAGTACGGTTAATCATAATTTATATACATTTGTATTTACATACATGCATACGTACATATACCACCTTGCGCATATTTCTTCATATGTATGTATATGTGTTTTTTTTTTAAGTTTTTCATACGGCGAAAAGCGTCGATCAGATGGACCATGTGAGTCCAATGTGAACGTTATGGTGGTCCAAAAGTGCGCAGGGCAATTTCCTTTTTGGAAATCTGCTGCTGCCTGCCTATCGGTTAATATTTAGTGGCGCCGCCTGGTCTTTGCGGTCTTCCATATCTCTTATATGGAGGAAATAAATTTGTTCCTGAAATTGTTATATCATCGTGAAAACTAAATATTTTATGATCGAATAAGAATATTTTTCTTCAAAAATTATAAGCAATAATACATACAAACATAACAATACATGGAAAACTTCAAAGGTCTGGCACCATTAAATATTAGCCAAATTAAAAAAAAAAATATGCGGGTCCACTTATTTTCAATATTTCTCGTTTCTGGTGGGAGCTGGTATTTTTTTTTTTTGTCTACCACCCTTTAACTTAGACGAGCATATGTACATACATACATATGTATGTATGGGCTTATATTAATTTTTAAATATGTATATCAGAAGAGATAAAATTAAATGATATATATTTGTTACTGAATGTCATGCAAGAATCTTTCCGTGTATTTTGTTGTTGGAGGTAGTGAACTCTTATATGTATATGTATACTTACATACATATGTACATACGTACAATACGTGCCCTCTATAGAAATGAGTTTTGTATTCACGTCGCTGAGACTCATAAATAATTCAAATATCTTAAATAAGAACAAAAAACCACTTGCTAATGCTGTTTGGCATCTTCTATAACTACATAGAACAAAAGAAATACTAAGTGCCAAATTCAGGGCCAAATTTTAGTACAAAAATCTGTAGTTAACTACGCACTGTGAATTTGGCCCTTAGTTCGGTTAATTAATCGAAATATTTCGATACACAGCTCTAGTTCGTCAAATGGCATGTATGAATATCTGGAAAACTTATTGAGGTCCAAATTCACAGTCCATAGTTAACTCAGAATCGGTAGTTAACTACAGATTTTTGTACTGATTCTGAGTTAACTACGCACTGTGAATTTGGCATAAGTCTCTCATTCATATAGTGCTTGTCATAACTATACGACACCCACATATTTATATGTTTTGCTATTTATTTTATTAGAAACCGATAATAACTTTAACCTATTAAATTTGTTTATTTAACAAAGCAACATACGGTTGATGTAAAAATTAGTTGCATACAGTTTGTTTTGCAATTAGTTAAATAAATACAATTTGCGAAGTAATTTTTCAAAATAAAATTAGCTTTTTTGTTTAATTAAAGTTTTAGAGCTCTATTTAATTCTTAAAAAACAGCATTTAGTGAAAAAAATTTCAATTTTTTCTCAGATTTTGGGATTTATTGCAATGTATTCCATACACGGGGAGGGAAATTAAAAAAATAAAATTGTTTAGCTCCCGCATGTAATATAATTACAGTTCTTGTGACCTGTTTCAATTCGCAGCACTATATCTACATATATCGTTGCTC
>NW_016206353.1:0-2126 GCF_001687245.7 Rhagoletis zephyria
TTAAATTGCTTTTAAAGTAGTTTTATTTCCTACAGGGTACATACATAGATACATAAACGGCTCCAATGGGTTAATGACTCTTTTTGCTGAAAAATTATCACATTACATATACTGGTGGCAGACATGGTTGCCATGGTATTTTGTAGCCACTTGAAACTTGCACTTTATTATACAATATAACAATATTAATATATAAAATTGAATGGGCTATAAAACTGCATAAAAAAAAGCTCAATAAAAAGTTTGCAACTTTGGTGAAAATGTATTTAATTTTTATAATTTTTGTACAAAGTTTGAAATGTGGATTTATATGGTGTTTGTTGTATAACTAGGTAGACGTTTATAAAAAACTGTTACTCGTTAAATAAATTTAAAAAATACATACAGCCAAAACAAAAACAAAAATCTGAACCAAAAGTGTAAAATTTTGGTGAAATTTGTTGTTTAATTTTTGTACAAAGTTTGAAATGTGGATTTATTTGGAGTTTATTGTAAAACTAACTAGACTTTTATAAAAAAAAATATTAAACATTAAATAAACCAAAGAAATGTAGCCAAAACTGGTCAAGATAAGGCGAGTCCATTATTTCAGCCACCAGTGTATAAAGAACAAGGAGTGACAATTACTCCGCTTTTATAGTTTTTTTAAGGCTTCCGAAAATGTTTTCGCCTACGTTTTAATCGCTGTCTTTATATTAGCATTCGTCTTTGTATTAGTCTTCGCATTGATCATAGTATTCTGTTTAGTCGCTGTCTCCGTATTCTTCTTTGGATCGAATCTGCATTAGCATTCGCATTCCCCTCCACATTCTTCGCAATATTCTTCTGCATATCCATCTTCGACTTGTGGTCGTATTTGACTTGGAATTCATCTCTTTCGCCTTCGTATTCGTCCTCGTATTCTTCTTCGTATTTACATATGTTCGTTTTTGTGTTCGAATTCATCTCTGTATTTTTCTTCGTACTCGTTTAAGTACTGTCTTTGTATTCGGAATGATCTTCGTACTCTTCTTCATATTCGTGTTTGTATTTGTATTCGTATTCGTCCTGGCATTGGAACTCATCTTGATAGATTTGCCTTCGCATTTATCTTCGTCGTCATTGTCCACGTCGGTTGGTGTACGTATCGTCGTCATAAATATTCGATTTCATTTTATAGTGGTAGGGCACAGACTCGTTTCTTGGTTTGATCAACGCCAAGTTTTTTCTGATAGCAGTTTCCCTTCATTATGCATGGGTTGAATAAGCTTTTCATAAAAATATAAATATTGCCATTCAGAGGCGGTGTTAAACCATACGTCCTTTTATTTTTGTGACAAAAACAATACGCACACCACAAATTGAGGGAGATCCTCGGACAAACTCTAAGCAAAATGCGAATGCGCCAATTTTCTTTTTTAAACCTTTTACTCTGTACAAGTTCGTCTACAAAGCAGGTTTCTTTGGCTTATGTGTATTTAAGTTTGACGGCAACGAAAGATAGGTGGGCAGTGCTAAGAAGCCAAACTTTTATAGAAATGAAAGACTGTTGGCCTTTCAGGAAAAAAATCGAAGAGTCATAGTTGATTTCCACCAAGCCTTAACTGCAGTTTATGCCTATTGGAAAAAGGAGATTCAAACTCGAAGGGGGTAACTATTAAGTGAGAGCAAACGAAAGGAAAAAGCAAAAATTAATAAATAAACTTTGCCGGATCACCCCATGTTGAAATTCTTGGTACTTATCTGAGCAATTAACTGGAGTTAAGCCTGTGGCGATTTGGTCTAAAATGCAATACTTTTGTTTAGTATTTAATAGAGATAACATAGTAATAGCATAACAAAGCAATAAAGTAAAGTAATATAACATAACATAACATGACATAACACAATATAAAATAACCAAACATAAAATATGGGTAGTGGTACAATCTATCACTCGTTATCAGCCACAATCGGTTCTTTGTTTCGTCCAAATTATTAAAGAAAATAAATAATCTGGAAGCGATCGTTCCTTGGTAAGCAAAGATAAAACTCCAAATTTATTTCTGTCATGAAATAGCTTTTCAAGAGTGGTTCGTACGTGCATAAATTATATTGTAAAAATATAATTATTGCGAAAAAAGAACTACCATAAAAATAAATCAGAA
>NW_016206356.1:0-2126 GCF_001687245.7 Rhagoletis zephyria
TGGATATGTATAGTATATATTTTATCAAAAATTTACTTACAAAATCGTAGTTATTGGAAATTATCGTTAAAATTTTCCAATGAATTTTAAAAGAAAAGTTAAAGCAAAAGCGAAACAAAGAAACAGT
Source organism: Rhagoletis zephyria (assembly GCF_001687245.7). NCBI lineage: Eukaryota > Metazoa > Arthropoda > Insecta > Diptera > Tephritidae > Rhagoletis > Rhagoletis zephyria. The sequence goes on from NW_016206356.1 coordinate 128, forward strand.
TACTACGTTTACACGTAAGCTATTTGCAAAAAAAAATAATTTTGAAATACCTAACCCACTGTTTATTCGTTGGTGAAAAATTCTTTTTTAATATTGCCTAATTATAAAAAGGCAATAATATGACCATCGAAAAAGAAAATAAAGTTAAAAATGGCAACGTCTTGATTATTAAAAGGCAATAAGATGACCATCGAAAAAGAAAATAAACCTAAGAATGGCGGCGTCTTGCGCTTATTTGCAAATAAAACCACTAATCAATACTTATTTGCGTGATTTAGTTATTTGCAAATAAAAAATTAACTCAGCGTTTATACGGCAAAGTTTACCATTTTGGAAATTGTTATTTGCAGATAATACGTGCGTGTAAACGTAGTAAGTGATACCTACGCATAATTTTTTCACAAAATTTTCTGCTCCTCTTTTTCCCCCCTTTTGCCCAGAAATGAAATTTAAATAAATAGAGTAGGCATTACTGTAACGCTGGTATGCCGAAATTGCCAAAATTACAACAACCACCCCCTAAGTGACAACACCTTATTATTATTTCACCATGGGTTTGAAGCAGCGTTTAAATATAAAGGGATCTTTTCAATTAAAGGTTGCTTGAGAAAACGGCCATTAAAGGAGGAATCACAATCAAAGTATCACTTATAATAAAAAATTGACAAACTTAAAAAACTGACAAACTTAAAAAACTGACGCGCAGCTACATGGAGACGTTATAAATAACATCGGCTATGCTAGAGGTTTTAAACTATCGATAGTCAACTAGTACTACCGATAGTTTAACCTTTTTTGAGAAAAACTATCACTTCTCATCGATAGGGGCAAAAAAAATAAAACTATCGATACTATCGGTAGTACCATCGATAGTTTGACACCTCTAATACACAGCAGGTGTAGGTTTCTGGCCCTGGGTTTGACTCACAGTATAGACAGTAACCAATCTTTTTGGGTTGTTGTTGTAGTAGTCGTTGTTGTTGTAGTTATAGTCACTCCTGAGCAAGGCACGGGGTTGTGTGCTGCTATTTAATGGCCTTCCTCAGACTTTTTCTTAGATTTCAGGGTTGTGTGCTGCATTATTATTAGATAAATAAATTTAGGCATTTGACAAATCGTGATTTTATTAAAAGAAAATAAATGGTGTTGAAAAACCAAACAAACGCTCGTGCGAAAGCTCTATTTTTGTGTGTTGTTAGAATTTATACATGGCGTATTGATGGTAATACAAGCAATGTATTTTTTTGTGGATTTTATATTATTTGAGAATTTAGACAACGTGCGAGCTGCCAGGTTCTGTTATCAATATAATTAACACAAGCTTTTCCGCTAGGTTGCCTTTCAATAAATAGAATAAACAAATATTCGCAAATAAATTGGATCTATTTTATAACTGACAACTAACGTACGCTTTTTGTTCTTTTCTCCATTTTGATTTTGACTTTTTATTACGGCCAACAACTTTATATATGTACATATTACAAAATTTTGTGTAGTCCCACGAGCTAGGTAAAAACTATGGCATTCGTATTCACAACAAGAAATCTCAAAATTTTTGTTTGGTCTTTCCAAATTTTCTCTTTTTTATCAGTTGGCAAAGGCCCTTAGTGGCAGCGCTCCGAGCGTTGAGATAGTAATTTCATGTCAATTAGTAGAAAAGTTCCATGTTGAAAAAACTTTTTATTATGGCGAGAAAATTTTACATTTCTGCTGTGCCCATTCGTAACTTTTTACTGCTGGAAATTTTTGACAGTTGCTCTGGTGCAAAAGAAGTTGAGCTATTAAAATCAGAAATTATACAAAAAAGACTTGTCTTTACTGACTTTTATTCTTCTAGAACTAAAAGCCATGCATTTATTAGAGCGTGTGTGAATCGGTAACAAAGTTCGCGGCGAGTAAATTTTTGACAACTAGGAGGTGAATAAAATTTGAGTAGCTTATGAGGCAAGAGAAATTTTTGACAAATGAATAGAAAATTTTGACAATCGCAAAGATTGTT
>NW_016206357.1:0-2126 GCF_001687245.7 Rhagoletis zephyria
AAATCAACAAACTTTCGTAAAGCTTTTTAATTAGATTTCCTAGAAATACGTGCATGCAGTTTTGTAGCCAGATCAATTTAAATAAAGTGCAAACTTAAAATACATTGCTGCGTTGATTTTTAATTTTTGTCTTTTTTTTTGATGAACGTGTTGCTCATTTTCTTCATTCAAAAAAAATCTTCGAACATACTTAGATAATAGGGAAGAAAATGACCGACGTCGTCAAAAATATGCCACATATCAACGGCAAATCCCAGCTACTTTAAACTTGCACTTTATTATACTAAAAATGAGTGAGCTAAAAAATTGCAAAATATTAAAAGTTAAAATTGAAATAGAAAGCTCAAAATTTTTACGAAAGTCTGTCGATTTTTTTAATGTTGTTCAAAGAATTAAACGTATTTTCATACCGTTTTTGTTAAGAAATAAACTATACAGAATTAAAATTAAAAAATAATAAATAAATAGTCAAATGTAGTCAATATGTGAGTGTCTTAAAGTTATGATATTAAGGAACATCTCTTTCTTAATTAACGATGACACTGTTTCTATATGAAACTAATTTCGATATTTTGTTTTAATAAGGTTTAGTATCGAAAATATTCCTCCAAAGCTTGCCCAGGAATGTGATATAATGGTTTGTTCAAAACCTTTTTTCAAAACTTACATATTATTATTATTATTATTACAAAGGCAAAAAAAAATGGTTTAGTATTTTAATTTTTTAAATTTAAATAAAGCATGAATACCCGATGGATTAAACGAGTAGATTAAAAATATATAACGGTAAAAATGGTACATATATATATGAAAGAATGCACATAGCCGACGCATCTAGCCAGTGTGTGGCACAACTTTAAGTTATCGATGCAAATTTTTTTTCATCCCTCATCCCTCTCTTCCGTCGGGGCATGGGCGCAGATGAGATGTTGAAGAATCTCGCTTTGATGCGGCTTGTGGCTAGACGCTCGTTCACCGGGATGAACGACTGTACCCGGGTTTTACCCGACCAAGGGCTGTTGTTTCGGCTATCTAACGCCTTTTAGGTCGGCAAAGTATCTCAGAAGTTGTTCGCCCATAGGGCAACATTTGCTACATATGTGTATGGCAGAGACGACTACGCCACAACTCCACCTCAGTCAAGTGGAATGTTAGCGACGGGTTGGGTCACCTCAGAGTCTGCTCTGGACTACGGACCCATCGGCAGTGGACCAAATTCTTTGTGGCCCCCTGCTGCTCAAACAGAGCAGCCTTAACGGCTAACCCCAGTCCACCTGAGCAGCTCAATACAAACCACAGCAACACAACACAACAACACAATAGACCACACCACAACCACGACACACCACACAACAGACACAACTGCACCACCACACACGCCGCCGCTAACAACTCCTAGTTCCTTCTACAATCTGCACGATATGTCAGACCAGGATATTCCGTAACGTGACATCAGTCAAGTGCAACACCTGCCTTGGCTGGTGCCACTTTGGGACATGTTCAGGTCTGCGCACCACGCGAGATTGGACGAGGAACTTCGAGAGCCCGTGTTGCGCAAACCCCAATTGCGACGCAATCCACTACCACCACAGGGCGGCAACCTCCATGGGAAGGCATGGTATATTGATAGCTGCGGTCCAAGAGACGAAGTTTCACAGCAATTCAATATTTTTGAATTGTGCCGCATACAACGTACACCGTCGAGATCGCGAGCGAGAAAATGGCGGTGGCTTAGCGTTTATCGCGCACCATACCGTGCAGTATCGTCTTATCGACCGGAGGGATACCACCCTAGAATGTCAGGGCATTGCTATCGGGTCAGAAATATTTAACGTTTACATACCCCCTGTCACTTGCTGCCGGGCAGGATATCACCCTGATATAGGTGCGCTCCTCAGAGGTGAAATACGTATGGTAGTATGTGACTTTAATTATAAACAGCGTATCATGGCGACCTATGCTGACTTTGGCATCAGACCATCTGCCCATAGCATGTCGATCGTTAAACCAACCGACTTTGCTTTCGCGGAACACCGGACCATATCAACTTTTCTAAAGCTGATTGGAAAGGCTTTCACGGAATTTACTGAGAGCACCTTCGCTGCGCTTCCCACACCAACCGACGT
>NW_016206358.1:0-2126 GCF_001687245.7 Rhagoletis zephyria
AGAGATACTCAAATTATGATTTGTATGACATCTTTCGGTGAAAAGTTGCACACTCTAACCTCAATTGCTTGCCACTGGCAAATATACTTTTGCATACAATTGGATTTTGCGTACTCATGCGGCATGCATGTCATTATACACATACATACATACATACATATTTGCATGCTTGTTTATGGTCTGTCTTCGTAAGCTTTGTTCGCCACTTTTGTGATTTACAAGTGCTCCGCCACTCGACGCTGACACTCTTTCACTCTTTTTCTTGACTCCTTTCGGGCCATACTTAGTAAGACTTGCAACTGACAGCGCATTGCAACATGCCTGCTGTAAGACAAGATGTTGTTGCCGTTACACACACATTCAGTTCAAGTTGTTGTTGGTTTTTGGCTTCTTCTTTATTACTGTCTTGGCTGCCCTACATGTTATGAGACATTTTGTGTGCATGTGTGGGTATATGTATGAAATGTAGTGCCTTGCGTGCTCCGCCTCTTTCAACTTAGCTGCTCAGTTATTTTTAAGTCGAGTGTCATTATTCTATGCTGCTGTAGTTTCACTTTTCTAAGAACGCGTACGCTGCTTTGCTTTGACCTGCTCTGCTGCATTTATTACTTGCAATATTGACTGCAACACTTTTGTCTGGCGAAATAATTTTAAACAGTCTTTCAAGGAACAGTCATCGTTGAGAGCAGAATCTATCTATTGTTTAAATATGATGAAAAGTTAACTAGTCGTAACCTCCTTCCATTACTTAATTTGTCTCTTAAACTATCAAGGCTATAATTTCAATTATGATTTTCTTTTACCGCAAATTGACTTTTCAAAAAGGAAGAGAAAACCATCAATGAGATTCAGAGAATTCTAGACTGAATTTCTNTATTACTTAATTTGTCTCTTAAACTATCAAGGCTATAATTTCAATTATGATTTTCTTTTACAGCAAATTGACATTTCAAAGAGGAAGAGAAAACCATCAATGAGATTCAGAGAATTCTAGACTGAATTTCTACTCAGGAAAATCCCTAAATAAATTAGGGATGAGCCTAAAAGTATGCAACGTTTGGAAAGGAAAGAAATTTTAGTTACATAATTTTACACAAATGTAGTTCTATTCAATTTAGAAATAATTGGGTGTAGCAGATTCCCACTGTAGGATCATTGTGATATTTGGGATTAGATTGTTGTTTGGGAGGATTTTTGAAGTCATTTCACATAAAGCAATGCAACGTAAAAGGCTTTGAAGAGCAATATTTTTACCAGTGTGACCAGGTTGTCCTTGTTGAGGCTAGATTTAGTAATTATATTGTTAAAAACTTTTGCGGTGACCTTNAATGTAGTTCTATTCAATTTAGAAATAATTGGGTGTAGCAGATTCCCACTGTAGGATCTTTGTGATATTTGGGATTAGATTGTTGTTTGGGAGGATTTTTGAAGTCATTTCACATAAAGCAATGCAACGTAAAAGGTTCTGAAGAGCAATATTTTTACCAGTGTGACCAGGTTGTCCTTTTTGAGGCTAGATTTAGTAATTATATTGTTAAAAACTTTTGCGGTGACCTTTCCACTTATGCTTATCGCTTTTTTCTACTCGGAAGTATTTGACTAATTAGACAAATCTTTGAAAATTACTTTATTATATGTCAGAATATTGATCTGTAACGCTTGTGTACTATGTGGTACGACTGTGACATCTTTAGCTTACACTTGCCCACATACATACATATTGTTGTTTTACACGCAAAACAGCATTTTTTAATTGCAAGCATGTACTTAAGTTTAAAAATTTTACAAATGATGAGCAGTAGTTGCCAAAAGAAGAAGAGGAATGCATTTCACGTGCTGAAAAGTAAATCAACAACACTGGTGCAAGGCAGCGCCACATTGAAGTACTCACAAATGTGAAAGTTAATTGCAATCGCAGTAAAATAGCGCAAACAACACTAAAACTTAGAGAATAAATTATGTGAAATACTTCCGTTGCATTGACTTGCTTGCCGTTGCATCCTTAAGGTGAAAATAGTTCTAACTTCCGTTGTCTGCACCCACCCACAAATGTAGTTATGGAAGGGACTAGCCCTGCAAGTTGTCGTTGGGGCGGAACAAACGAAAACAAATTTTCCAAGCACTCA
>NW_016206359.1:0-2126 GCF_001687245.7 Rhagoletis zephyria
TCTTATTCGCAGAAAAAAAGTTGAAATTTGTAGACCAGTGTTATCAGCGGTGGAAAGAAAAGCAAGTGGGATGATTACACTTTAGTTTAAAAATCAGAAGGATAAAATTAGATTGCGAAAATGAAAATCTAATCGCGTGAAAAAATCATTTTCGGTTATTTCCATGTAATTTGTGACAATATGATAAAGTTCTTCCTAGAAAAAAATTCTATAGTGATAATAGTAATAATATTTTGACACTTACACTTTTGCTAAGTGTTTGGCCTAGCTTCCCGTTCGATTTGTGGCATGTGCCTTAATATTTTCACACAAAGCAGAGGCATTTACAGTTTTACGCCGACTCCGAACGGCGATTGTATTTTTATGAGAAGTTGTTTGTTTGTTAATTTACACGTCCTACGAACCTCTAACTACTCAGTTACATTGGCCTATGGTTATATTCTAGAAAATGTTAAAGGTTTCTAATCAGTCCATCAACTTCGATATTATCAGCTCTTCCTATAACAACGGCCATGCAATTTTCTGTTATATTTTTCTTTAGGCATCTAATCAACTGCTTCTATTATAAGGTCAAATTTAGCTTAGAAAACCTTAAAAGGTTTATGACTATATATTCCTACCCATTTAACTTCGATTCATCTGCAAAACAGCCCTCTGGGTTTATTCCTGCTTTTAAGAAAAATAGGTATGAAGGAAACCATGCTTTTCGATATTTGGCTTTAAGCTTAGCTTTTAGCTACATAGCTCCGCAATCAATACTAGCATTCAATCAAGTTAAGGTATAACTGCATAAGTATTTATACACGGGATGCCCAAGAACTTTTCTCTAACAGTAAGGTATGGTGCACATTAGAGCGATACGATATGCGATACGATATGCGATACGATATGCGATACGATACGCGCTACGGTACGAAAACGACATTGACATGCTGAATACGTTGAAATTGATAGGAAGCGATGGAAACTGTGCACACTTGCACGACAGCGACATAATATCGCATGCGTATCGCACGTGCGACACGGTTTGCTATCACACCGCATATGGTATCGTATGTGCACCGTGCCTAAGAGATAGCTCGTCGATGTAACTAATCAACCGACAGATGCTTTCCTCCTAAGTCCCTAGCAGGTCATTGATAATTGTGATAAGTTTGCGCGTTCAGATAATCTAGGAAGTTTGCGAGTACCTCAGAGAAGATATTATTGAAAGCCCCCCGTGTATAAAGGAAAGCCTTAATCGTGAAATCCTTCTATGAAAATTACTGCTAAATGCTCTCTGCAATCGAGCGTAGACCTGATTTTACCCATCTGCCCTTGTAGAGGTAATGTTCATTTGAAAAGGCCTAGGTGCCTTATTATTATTATTGGCGCTTACACATATGTTAGTTTTACGCCGACTCCGAACGGCGATTGTATTTTTNTGCCATTGCCTGCCGAGGGACGACCGCTGTTAAGAAAAAACCTTTTTTCTATATTTTTTTGCGATGTTTCTTTGACCAGGGCTTGAAGCCAGGCGTTGTGGAGTGGAAGCGCGCACTGCTTACCACTACACCACAGCGGCCCTGTGTCTAATAAGCTGCTTAATAAATCGCTGCGGTTCTCTACAATTCATTTTTTTTTTTTTTAGATTCATGTCTGATACACTATAGGATTTGGCTGACTTGGGCATGAAAATCATGGTTTTTTAATCAATTTGCCCTCTTTATTTCTTCTGAGTACATTTGTTTTTTCATAAAAAATTTTTAGTTTCATTTGTCATTTTATTGCACCAAATACTTTTCTTTTCCTTTTTGTTTACACATCAAGTGGTCTGACCATATGCAATCGCAACCTTTTGATCAACAGGTTAGGTTTACATCATATTTACTATGAACCAAAGAGCAAACGAATTTGTTTTGAACTACATAAACTGCATTGCATTCGATTTGTTGCAAATTACATCATCTATCAAAAAAAAAGTTAAACAAATTTTGCGAAATCTCTGCCTGTGGCACTCAAATTGAATTATTTGTAAATACATATCTTCGATTTATGAAATCCGCAAATTTATGTACGCATTTGTGAATCTATATAAGTAACAATTCAGTCAACTATGACTGTTTTGTGCTCAATTAACCACAAAT
>NW_016206360.1:0-2126 GCF_001687245.7 Rhagoletis zephyria
ACAATAAAATAAACTGAAATGCAGAAAAGCTAATAGAAATTTAGGGGGGGGAAAATATGAAATCTATAAATTTTACGAAACAGATTGGTTTAGTGACCTTTGACCGGTCAATGTAATTTAATAAGCGCTTGAACACTTGAAATGAAATCAGGGATTTTTGTTATACAAAGAAACACTGCTTGTAACTTTTTTTCTTTTCAAATTTGTAGAGCACAGATTTAATTAGCATTTAGTAAAATAAATATCAAAGTCCCATCGCCGCCATCGAACTTGCTTTGCTGCCTTACTGCTGCGCGAGCGAATCTAATTATTCAATTTTTTCCAGGTTGCTTATTATACACACTGTCTTATTGGCGCTTTAAGCTTTACACATACTCTTGAAATTAACTAAACTTTTAAACTCAGACGCCCAAGTATGTATGTATCACAGCTCGCCTTCAACTGCTTGCGCTTTCACCCATTTTCCAAAATGTCTCCATAAACACCCTGTCCCGGGGTGGAACCTCCCTCCAATCTTCCAACCCACCCTCCCTACCTCCTCCAACAACCATTTCACTTTCTTTCAGCTCACTCTCGGCCCGCCATTGTCTTAACAAATAAAATTAAAGAATAAATAATAAGTAAAAGCTATGTATGTATGTATGTACGAGTATGTATGCAGGTGCAAGAAAACATCGCGTCGCGTCTCTCTTACCCGCTAGCGGCGGCTGTCGAGACAGCGAAGACATAGAAAGAAATCCTCATTTACCATTACGACGACGCAAAAGTCAATTTGCATAAAATCGATTTTCTCATTTTTCTTCGCCGTGTTGTTGCTGCGCTTTTTTTGTCTTTTTGCTTTTATTGTAATAATTATATTTTTTTCCATTTGCTTTCATTATTTTTTTATTATTATTATATTTTAGATTAAAATGAAAATGAACAAGCGGTGGCAAGATATGGCAGTACACTTAATACATACAGCAAAAAGAAAAAAATAAAAATAAAGCAAAAATAAATGTAATTATACAGCGAGCATAGCATATTATTAAATATTGTAGCACGAAGGCAGGGGAGAATAAAATGTGGAAAACTTTGCATTGGAGTGGAAATAAAAAAGGAATATTTATAATTATCAAAATACATTTAATTTCAGTAAATGAAAAAAAAAAAAACGATAATGATGGAGGCGTTAAAAGTTTTAGGAAAATGTAAGAGCAGGCGAAAGCAGGATCACTAATTGCTTAGACAAAAATGGAGTGGCGTCAAAAAGTAATGATACGGTTTTTCCAAATACTTATGCTGAATCTCCACCATTCATTAAATGACAAAAATTGTATTAACAAAATTGTGCATTAGAAAATAATCGTGGCATTACGTTCAAAAAAAAGACATTTAATTAATTGCCACGTGGCATTTTTTAAATGCCTGCAATGTTTTGTCATTCCCCTGCCTAGTGGAAATTCGGCATTAGTTTCGTCAGAAGTATGTATGTATGTATAAATTCTGTATATCTTTATATAAGACCTTTTTTTCTCTTGGTAGAGTGATTCAGAGCATTTTTTTTTATAATTCGGCACATTAAGGAAAGATATCTTTAGCTTAGGGTGAAAAGTTGGTATGTCCATTTTTACAAACTGTATCAAAATAAGACTATTCCTAAAAGTATACTTACGTATATTCATACCTCATGGCATCCATGCTAAAAGTCATCCGCTCACCGCTTGACCTCAACGGTTTCTAAACGATATCGTTAACTTCTCCTAGCCTCCTGATGTGTAAACCTTGTGTAAACATTTTTTCCTTTTTAAATTTAAGACGTTACTTCAGCGTTATTTTGCTACTGGAATGGTGTCATCTCTAACAAACTGTTTAAAGTCGATCATTGGAAAACGTATCAGTTCTTTCCCGGAAGGAGGTGGATGTAGTTGTCATGCGGGAAGCGGGAGTATTGAGCATTGTGGATTAATGCGTCAAGCAAGTTGAGCTTGGTTTGGGGTGCCAGCAATTCACTACTTTAGTAGGTTGAGAAGTGCATGTGCATAAACAATTTCTAATATGAAATGTATGCACATACAGCTTTGCCCATACTTGTTTATATCATAGCTGAAATACAATGCCGGCGAACGGCGAACTCACCACAGCGA
>NW_016206361.1:0-2126 GCF_001687245.7 Rhagoletis zephyria
GCGTAATAACGTCACCGCTGGTTAAAAAACAAATATATCGTTCGCTGCTTGCGGCTAATTCTCAATTACCGGCTTCCTTTGTTAGAACCACTTCAAAAATTAGAAAACAATTCTATTATTATTTTAGTAGAATGTTGAAATTGGAATACATTTTAAGATATCCATATCTACAGACATTATGCTCACCCGCTGTTCAAAAGGTCATTGTAACTGTGGAGGAATAGAACAAAGATTAGAACTAGTTAAGCGTGCGCATAAACACAAACCAATATGCCTACATATATTTTAAATGAAATTTTATATGCTTAATAAAAATTGTAGTTAGTTGTTTTGCAAGTGGTGTTCAGTTTGGAAGTTTTGTTTCTACTATGTTATAGGTTTTTGCCAGTCACCAATACTATTAAGTAACAATTTTCAACAACTGAAGTGTGGTCAACAAAGCTTATTGACTTAGCGAAATACGAGAATCTAAAAAGCGCTGAAAGCATACTAAACATTGTAGATATATTAAATCTTATTAGAATATTCGTCTACATTTAACTCACACCGAACCTCTTAGTTTTTAGCCAGATGAAATGCAAACAAACGAGAAACAAGTGAAAACAAAAATTCAGGATGATTGATGATCGTACGAAGGTAAGCAATTAACCGTTTTGATTTGAATAACAACCAAAAATTATAGTCATAATCACAATAGCCAGTATGTATGTAGCTACCTGAGTGCTTGCATGGCTGTTGGGCTCTTAAGCAGTTTGAACACGCGATCATTTTAATTGCGCCTGCGCCGAATAGCGGCAACCTGAATACGGGCACCCATACCTGTAATATAAGTAAAGTTTGGCTTATCGCATTGTTTTTGATTTCACAGATAACTATGTAATGATTAAATTTAATTATATGGGAAGCGCCGACTGGGTCATCAGGGTTGGCTGATATCATTGCAATTGTTTTGAATATGATTCTCGTACTAGTGTGATACCAAAGTGTCGTTTAGCTAAAATTAAATCATTTGACATTTGTCCTCATACGTCATTTGACATTTGTCTTCATACTATAAATGTCAAATGAATGAAACCTAGCTGCAACTTAGTTTGAAAATGTACTGTTTTGTTCCAATAACGACACAACGACGACGTAATCTTCTCGGCAACTTAATGCTATGATAAATGCCTCCCTTGTGCTATCAATCAGTTTCTTAACGAACCCTGCCGTAGGCTAAGTCCATTGAGGTTAGGTGTTTTTACGGCGTGCTAAAAATAATTTACCCTTCTGAAATACAAACAATAGAACAAACTAAGCTTTTTTTGATACAGTCAAAGTTCCATTAAAGCGGCCGGCCTCATTTTTATTCCGGTGAAGGCCTTGAGGAGGCAAGCCACCTCTGCTTATATAGAACCGCAGATCTCACGTCATCGCACGCCACGATTTTTATGTTCCCCATCACGGGTCTCCGCGAACTGGCGGTGGTATGGTGATTTTTTATAGCACCTTGACGACGATGCTTGTCATTTCTGCCTTGACCAGGGACCGAACATGAGAGTTATTGATGAAAACTGTCATTGAAAAATTCACGATTAAGGACTTGTTCTTCAACTAAGTGATATATACCAATCAATTTCTTTTTTCACCGAGAATCAAATTTGAAAATAAATTTTTATTTCCATTTGGTTGTTGTTGTTTCCGACAGGGTGGGTGTATGATGTATTTTGAAACGAATTTCCGTCATCCCGGCGGCACAACGCCAAAACCGGTTTGTCTCCAAACCAAATTTGACAAGGGATGACGGAAATTCGTTCCAAAATACGACGAGCTTTGCATACCTTGCAGAACAAAATTCGTTTGGTAAAGTTTGTGGCGGTTTATTGGGATTCGCTAGCACAGGAACAGACCTGTTTACGAAAGCCTATAAAGCGCTGTCAAGTAGAATATTCGGCTATTTGAAGCATTAAAGTGCTTCAAGCGATTAAAGCAACATTGCCAACAAGGCAAATTCATACAAGGTGATATCGACAGCACAAAATCAAACCGCTACACTAACAAATTATACGCACGACGACAATCAGACCACAATAAACAAATAACTTTGGTAACCCCACCTACAATGAATTCACCTTGCCTGCCATTTA
>NW_016206362.1:0-2125 GCF_001687245.7 Rhagoletis zephyria
CGAAACAGGCGGGGCTTAGTAGTGCCGCTACAACAACAACAACAATTCATAGAACTTCAGTGTACAAGCATACAAGGGTATAATTAGTATGGGGTATGAATTTATGTACTATGTAATAAGTAATACTCATAAAATTGTAATGACAAATATTAAATTCTTAGAAGCTATAAAAATAATCNCAAGCATACAAGGGTATAATTAGTATGGGGTATGAATTTATGTACTATGTAATAAGTAATACTCATAAAATTGTAATGACAAATATTAAATTCTTAGAAGCTATAAAAATAATCGCATTTATCACATATAGCACAGAGATTGTTGGCAGCTGAATCGTCTGTTTTGACCATTACATTAACGACACTTTGTGGCTCCAGATAGAAAGTGAGGTTGGCGTCACACCTCTGTCCGTGTAACTCTATTTGAGTATGTAGTATTTTATGTAATTCGAAGGGTTTTGCGGAAAAATTAAAGCTAAATTAAATTTTAAATAAATCAATCAAAAGGTATGTATGTATGTATGTGCATAACTTTTGACTTACTTTACACCGCATTTGCAATTAAAGAGTGTGCCGCTTTCTTGCTTTTTATCCGAAGAAGTGGAAGAAAGGTTTCTTTGTTGGCAAATGGGGCATATTATAGATGCATTGTTGTTATCTGCATCAGCTGCGTCTATCAATGATGCCTCCTCTGCTTCTAATTCTTGAACAAACCATTCGTTCATTTCATTGCGCAGTTCCATGTAAATCTCTTCCTGCAACTTCAAATCGCTTTCCAAGTTAGCAAGTTCCTCGCGCAACAATTTATCAAGATCGAGCTGCATATATACTAATGATTTAAAACAAACAACCAACAGTAAATACACTACCAAAACTTACTTCTTCAGTTATATCAGCCAGTCGTCTTCTACTAAAGTTGGCTTGTCTTGCTTCACGCACCCTGAGCCGACATTTCTAAATTAAATATAGAAATTATAGTAAAAAAGCAATCATTGTATTCGTACTTGCTTACTAACATCTCGCAATTGATCTCGTATTTTTGGTGATCCATAGCGATACACTTTGGCGGCATTTCTTGAATGTATTTTCTGTTCGACACTTGTTCGATATACGGGGCTTGTAGGACACTCCAGCGACATGTTTTTATATTTTGACCAATTTATTCGCCTCTGAGCAACGCTTTTTAGAAACAAATTTATATTAATCATTAAAACTTCAGCAGTTTTCATTAGCTAAATAAAACAGCTGTTTTTAGCGGTTTGGCTAATGTCAAAACTTTGTTTTGGGATCAAATGCACTTCCAAAAATCGGTTCGGGACTTGGTTTTGGGATCAATCGAATAAAAATAACACCCCAGCAAGAACACTGTCGGGTAAATACCGAATTGTAAAATCGCCTCATTCGCAACCGAATTTTACCGAGTGAGGACGTAAGAGAGAAAAATGGAAGAAAACCAAACCTTTTTTGTTGTGAACCAGTCATGTTTGCATAATGTATAGCCATGATACTAATATTTAATATTTATTTTTTGTATCATGATGTATACCAAAATGGGAAAAGTAGCTAATAAAAATGAACACAATGGACGAGGTAAGAATGAGACGTAACTAGCCATATAAGTTAAATAACAAACAGTTTTATGCAATTATTTACCAAGGTGCGTTCATGAAAGAATGCGGATAAACTGATAAATTTAAGCAATTTATCCCTTTATCACTTTATATGAAGAACCCTACTAATGAATTGCTGACGTGGGTTGGGTGAAAAAACTACGTTAGTCCCCTTTCAGACACGTCAAGTCTTGCTTTCAAGTCTGCTCGTTCGTAGGCAAAGGAGGTGAGAAGAGAGGGGAAGAGTATACTCCGTACCGTCAATTCGTTTCCAGTTTTCTTGTCTCTTTTGATCTTTTCGTTGCTTCCCATTTAAAGAACCAAGGACTTGAATTCAATTAAAGTTGACGCGTGTGGAAGCAAATAGAAAACACAAAAGAGAATTCGAAAAAATTGCTTTCAAGTCTTGACGTGTCTGAAAGGGGACTTACTTTTATCAGTTCTTTAGCTCAGGCACAAACCATTTCCCATTTGACAGTTTACGTTTTCGTCAGTTCTACCAACATGACTTAATTA
>NW_016206363.1:0-2125 GCF_001687245.7 Rhagoletis zephyria
CACTCCAGTAATACCACAAAGGTTCACTTGACATGCATGCGTACGAGTACATCACATCCATTTATTAGAGGTGTGTAGTGGACATTTTGCTTTACTGTGACGTTGGCTACCAGCTCTAACTCATACTTAACCCTCTACTGCATGAATTATGAAGGAGACGAGTAAACAATGTTTAACTGAAACAAACACGTTATTAACGTGTCAATATACCTATATCCAAAGATACAAGGACACTAAGTCATTTATTTTAAATATTATTTCGCAAAGAAATATAAGCAAAATATTATGAAAACAATACAAAACTGTTGGATAACGATAAGTTATTGATTTACACAGAAGAGGATGTATGAATTAAGAAAATATTTTTTATTTTACAGGAACGACTTGCGTTTTTCATTAGTTTTCCTATTTAGCAGTTGAGTTCCGTGCACATGAATAAACGTTTTTCGTCCATTCACACAAAAGTGAGGTTATATTCAAATGTCATCTAATTATAGGCAAAACAATCATGTTCAGTTACTTAATCGTAGTTAACTTCACAATGCATTTAATTAGTTTGATAAAACTTTAAAACACTTGTTAGGTGGGAAAAAATTGCGAGAGTAGTGACGCTNATGCCTGATAAGTTCCTATTAACTCCCGGAAAAAAATCTAAGAGACGAAGTAATCTCAAAACAATTCCAATAGTACTCTTAAATACCGAAGAGTCCGAAAAAGTCACGGAAAATCCCAAAAAGCCTTTAAAAGCCTCGAAAATATCGCAGAGAAAGTCGGGAATTGTTACAAAAATATCCTAAAAAACTTGAAATCTCACCAAAACCACGCAAAAATGCTTGAAAAATTCCTTCAAACTTTCAACTATTGAGAAGTTTATTGAAACAAAAATATTTGAAAACACACAAAGCCGTCTCGAAAGGTCTGAAAGACTTCTATTCCGAAGTGTTCACAAAATAATATCCGAACAATTCCGAAAAAAAACTGAAATACGCCGAAATATCTGCAAGTTTCCTACAAATTCCGAAATATTCTGAAAAATCGGAGACATTACAAAAAAATCTGAAATATTCCGAAAAAAACTGAAATATCCCGAAAAAATTCTTAATTAATAAGATAAGGATCTGAAAAAAATTGAAAGCTTCCGAAAGTTTGAAATATTCTAAAAAAAATCTGTAAGATTCCGAAAAAATCTGAAAGATTCGAAAAAACAGAGATGCCGAAAAAATCTGAAAAAAATAAAAATCTGGAAGATTCCGAGAAAACCTGAAATATTCCGAAAAATCTGAATTATTCTGAAAAAATCAGATGCATTACGAAAAAATCTGAAATATTCCGAAAAACACGGAAATATTCCGAAAAAATCAGAGATTCCATAAAAAATTCCAGACTCCGCAAAAATTCCGGATAATTCTATGAAACCCTTAGGAGTCGGAGGAAATGCCGAAAAGCGCATCAAAAACACGAGAACTGCCAAAAAGACACTAAAAAACGTAATAACAAGTAAGTTTGGCATATCCTGAAATCCTGAAAGCCCCAATAATCGAAAAATACTTAGCATCTTGATAAGTAGCAAAATAAAAAAATACGAGAAAAGACAGCAGTAGCAAAAATCTAAACAACAAAAAATTTAAGTAACAATGGTACAAAAACCCACTTAAAAATAGCTCTGAAAGTTTCTGTAAGATTCCGAAGAAGTTCGCTATAGTTCCGAAACGTTCATAAAAGCCGAAAATCGGGAGTAATTTTATCTTTCCCTCTTAGTTTGAAAGTTTACTTGGAGCAGAAGGTGTGGGGTAGGGGAACGTTTTGGGGCTGTAATTGCAAACTTTTCTTCCGTTCTAAAGCAAAAGGTAAACTCATAAAAATATAGCAAATAGGTGAGCACTAACGGAAGACAATTTTGTTTTGAGCGAGAATAACCACACTCAGTTATGCAAGGTTGTGAAGCTCTCTTTCTATATGTATTGCTAACTTTTTATCTACTGCAAATGTGTGTTCCTCTAGTTCAGATTGGATCTATGCACACCTCTGAAACTAACACATATGTATTTATACTCAACTAGCAACAGAGGGCAAGCTATGCTAAATTGGAGCTACCTAGCAGCCTCAATCCCAGTAGTTTCACATT
>NW_016206364.1:0-2125 GCF_001687245.7 Rhagoletis zephyria
GATACAGAAGGGCCGACTTGCTCAAAATATGTGACGCACCCACCCCCAGGGAAAAACGACGTAAATAAGGTGTCATCTCATTTTTCGAGTCACAACTCTTCACCCAACGGCGATAGTACCTATCTACTGTGATGAATATCAAAATATTCGCGCTCTGGTGGATCAAGGTTCGCAAAAAACGTTTGTATAATCCCGGATACAAAAACGCTTACGCTTGTCTATGTGGTATGAGTGGAATGGTGGTACAAAATTCAAAAAAAAATCTGTGAAATAACACTTTGCTCCTCAGATCGAGCCCAGGGAATAAAGACCCAAGCTATTATTTTGCCCCAGTTGACCCATTTCCTCCCTTCTGCAAAAATCTCTCATATTAACTTAGAAGAGATAAAACGATTAAGGCTCGCCGATCCCAACTGTTTCACCCCAAATAAAATAGACATGGTAATCGGCAGTGACTTAGTTCCCCGAATTCTCCTGCAGGGGCTACAACAGACTATAAACGTCAGCCTCTTAGCCCAGAACACGATATTTGGGTGGATTCTGAGCGGCCCAATTCAGGAAAGGATCTCAACCTTTACCACCTAAGTAACCGAACCCCAGGATGAATCTTTAAACTCACTGCTGAAGAAGTTTTTGGAACAGGAGGAAGTAGCATTCACTCAACCCCGTTCCAGTGAAGAGGAATTCTGTGAAGACCTGTATCGTCGCACGACAACCCGGCAGGCAGATGGACGATATATGGTGAAATTACCCGTTAAACCCGAATTTCCAGACACAATGGCTCTAGGTCACTCTCGACTAGCAGCAGCAGTACATCAGCATCGAAAGGGACCAAGAGAAAAAACCCGACCTTGGCAAAAATTACTCAGAAGTTCTGGACGAATATATCACCATGGACCACATGGGGCCCACCTCATCCCAAGAAGTCATCAAAGACGGTAAATACTTCTCCTTTTATTTACCGCACCACGCTGTCATAAAACCAGACAGCAAAACAACAAAGGTACGCGTAGTCTTTAATGACTCCAGAATATCCCACTCTGGAAACTCCCTGGAGTACAATGGGGTATAGTCGTTGCTCTGGGTATGCAGTTGCAGTTGCATGGCTATACTCAATCTTGACTCTTGCGTCCTCGTTCACGCACTATGGGCAACATGAGCAACCCATGTGCGAGATGCGGTAACCAATCCGAGTAGAGCCTTGGGTCACGGCAGAAAGAGAGGGAGCTTCGGTGGGGCCACTCCGATTTATTCGGTTTAAGGGCTCACTGAAGTCTGCAGCGTCTGTTTACCAGTAGGTGCGGCTGCAAGCGGGTGTCTGCTTGGAGCAAGCCGCTCGCTATATAAACGTGTATTTGGTTGCGAAACCACCCCCGTCCCAGCAATGGGTTGTGCGCTGGGCTTGGAAACCGCCACGTAAAAACCACTTCCAGTGAAGAAGCAAGGCAAAGCTTCGGATTAGACCCCCCCTTCTGATGACGACCACGGCAAATGTTTAAAGGACTACGATTTGAGGGCATGCACCTGGAATGTTGGGGAAGGTGCCTCTGCCCGGCTGGTTGATGTCCTCGTAAGGACAAAAGCTGACATCACCGCCATCCAAGAAATGCGTTGGACGGGGCAGGCCAGCAATGTCTGGGGCCTTGCGACGTCTACTACAGCTGCCATGTAAAGGAGCGCAAATTCGGAGTTGGATTTGTGGTGGGGGAGAGACTCCATCGCCCAGTACTGTCGTTCATCCCGGTGGACGAGCCTCTAGCCATAATCCGCATCAAAGCGAGATTCTTCAACATCTGGCTCATCTGCGTCCATACCCGACGGAGGAGAAGGATGAGGCATCCAAGGATCTCTTCTATGAGCGCTTGGAACGCACGTACTAGCGCTGCCCCCGTCATGATATCAAAATCGTGCCAGGGTGGGCAAGGAGGGATCTTTGGAACCACCGTCGGAAAACTCAGCCTCCACGATGAAACGTCCGACAACGGATCGAGGCTGATCGACTTCACCGGGGCCCGAAACATGGTACTACGCAGTACTAGGCTCAAGCATAAGAAGATCCATCAAGCTATGTGGCTCTCTCCGGATCGAAAAACGAGAAACCAAATCGGTCGTGTTGTGATAGACG
>NW_016206365.1:0-2125 GCF_001687245.7 Rhagoletis zephyria
TCCAGCTCCCTCTCGCTGAGCAGCCTCAGCCAGTACTCGCTCAGCAATGCCGCCATCAACCTGCCCAATCTGCTGCTGCAGCAGAACAGTGGAAATGGCCAGGGAGCTCTGGGTCAGCAGCAGCAGCAGAACGGCGGCTCGGCGAACATCAACCCCAACAATCCCATTGTCAATGCGAACCTGATGTCGTCGATGGGCGATCAAAATGGAAATGGGAATGGTGGCGGGACCACTGCTGCCGCCGACTTTAGCCGGCAGATCATCGCCGTGGGCACTGCGATGCCCAGCGTCGCCAACAGCGGCACGGCGGCCAGCTCGACGCAGGCCGCCGGCCCGGTGATGCTCACCTCGAAGAACCTGCAGTGCCTGAACGGGCTGCTTGCCCTCTCCGCCGCCTACGGCCACGTCTACGGCGAGCAGTCCTGGACCATAGTGCTCACTACGCTGCAGCACCTCGTCTGGATACTGGGCCTGAAGCCGACCAGCGGGGGCGTGTACCGTCTGGGAACGGGACAGCATCAGGGACATGGTCATCATAAGTCAGCCTCGTCTTCGAGTCTTCAGGGGCAGCAGCAGCAGCAGAGTTTGGATGTCTCCAGTTCTCCAAATCTTGCCGCCTCGACAAATCAGTCCTCAAGTCTGATCACCAGTGCCGCCATGTCCGACCTGCCGATGCTCACCTCGATGCTCTCCCGTCTCTTTGAGTGTACACAGTAAGTTGGGGTTTTTTCGGTTTTTGGGTTTTACGGTGTGGATCTTTTCCTTTTCCTCTTCCTCACCACCTCTGTCACACTACCATTACTTAACCCCTTTCTCTCTCACTTTCTTACTCTCGCTCTCAAATCAGTCATGCAGCACTGTCTGAGAATCTGTCACTTATCTTTCTCAACACGCAGTAAGTAAACGATACGAATTGTAGTAGCTGATGGGCGGGAACGGGCGAGCTGCATGAAAACCGCCCGCCCAACCCGTGCGCTTGACTCTTTTGAATGTTTTTGAATGGTCAATGGTTTATTTTTTGCATGGTTTTTTGCTTTTCTTTTTTTGTTTGTAGTCTGCTCAGATTTTATTTTTTGGTATTTCTAATCTTGTGGTTTTCTTTCAACTTTTCTTTTACCTCCTCCTAGATATCTCGATGATGAGGCGCTAGTTCGGCTGATCAAGGCTCTCATCTCTCTGTCTAATGAGTCGCTGGAGGTGGCGTACAATAATCGGGAGCCGTCGCTGGTATGTTCTTGAAAACGTTGACTCTCTTTATTCTGATAACTAAAGCTTTTCTCAATTTTAATTTTTCAAATTCAGTTTGCTCTCGTCAAGCTCCTCGAGACCGGTCTGGTCAACTTGCCACGCATCAACCTAATCTGGAAGCTTGTGACGCTGCATCTCATTGAAGGTAAGTGATCGGTATTTTAAGAAAAAAATGTTAATTTGTTCTGCCTTTTTCAGTTTCCTGTCATCCTTTCGCCAAGCTTCGTGAGTGGGGCGTCGACGTGCTGTGCAATCTGGTGAAGGCGGTGTTGACGGCTCTTCCATCACTGACTGCCGAGTCGGAGAAAGCAGAGTCAGATCGAGCAAACCAGGAATCATCATCTTCAGCTATCACCCCCACCATCACCACTTCCACCAACATCAGCAACAGCCAGGCCTTCTACCTGCTCGCTTTGCAGGCACTTTCGCCCATCAAGTACCTCGACATTCGCCAGAAGCAGATTGAGTGCTGTCTGCAGCTGCTGCAGTCAGCCGGCGAGGCGATCACCGACGGCTGGCCGCCCATCTTTGCCATCATCGAGTCGGCGGCGACGACCAGTGACTCGGATCAGTCGTCGACGCCCAACGAGGCGCTGGTGCGCTGCGCCTTTCAGTGCTACCAGTACGTGGTGTCCGATCTGCTGCCGCACGTGCCGCCCGCCTACCTTTCGGACGCCATCAGAGTGGCGGTGGCCTTTGGGGCGCAGATGGCAGAGCTGAATGTGTCGCTGACGGCGGTGGGGCTGCTGTGGAACGTCGCCGACTACCTGCACTCCAATCAGGCGAAGATTGTGGCTGGTCTGGCTGAAGAGGAAGATGTGGGGGAAAAGGGTGACCAGGAGGATAAAAGTAGGAGTGAGCTTCCTCCGCAGCTGCA
>NW_016206366.1:0-2125 GCF_001687245.7 Rhagoletis zephyria
TTACACTGAGTAACAGTAAATTGCATTGAGGTATCCATAGAAAAAAAAATTAACTCGATTTCCGAAACCACCGAGCAATTCTTCATAGGAATTGGATAGTGGCGTCTGGAGAACAATTTTGCTGTAAAGTCAAATAAATTTTCGTCAACATTTGTGCAATGAAATTCTATATGTGTAATTTTAATATTTTACCAAATACAACTAAAACTTTTTGGAGTTAAAAAGGTGCTGGATAATTTAAAAATAGCTTAAAAAAAAAGCTAGGAACGAAAGCCAAAACTTCATAGCTAAGTGCTAAATCTAGCTCCAAAAGCACCTAAATGGTAACACTGATGTCAGATGGCTTTATGTGAGCGAGAGCTTAAAAAAAAGTCGCGGTTGGTCTCTCCAAAATAGAGTCGGAAGTATGTATATAGACAGTGGTACACAGTTTTTTATTTTTTTTTTTATCGGAAAGCATGGATGTGGGCCGTTTTCTCAAGTAGGTTTTAAAATTTGCCCGCCTTTCAAGCACATTTTTTCAGAACAAAATTTGTGTTTGAAACTCAGATAAATGAAAAAAAAGATCTTTCGATTTTCGATTCGTAACGCGCACAATTAATAAGATTTAGTAAAAATTAGGCTATGCGGAAAATTTGATATGCCATTCTGGAAATGCTGTATTAAAAAAATTTTTGTATTCATTTCTGAGCTTCTTCTGGCATAACTAAATATTAGCTAAACAAGTGGATACACGCTTTTTTTTATCAGCAGTTTTGTAGTCCAATTACTTCAACTTTAAATAAATTTATTAGTGCCCACCGTTGTTTAAAGCAATTGATATCTGTCAAATCGTAATTGCTACAAGTGTTAATAACCCCCAAATCAGCATATTCTCAGAACAACTTAAGCGACTATGTTGCTTTCAGTCGAAGTTAACTCAATTCGCGCTCAGTGCAGGCTGGCATTTACTCAGGCCATTCACTCATACATTTGTATACATGTAAATACATACCATGGCTTTGTGTTCGCCATAACGCCAAAGCAACAGAAAGAGTGGGTCCTGGGTGGGTGCGGAAAGCAATTGCGTGGGAGATGCAAGAAATTTCCACAATTGTATATGTACATATGCGCACAATTTCTATTTGTGTTGGAGTGTTTCTATGCGTATTGGTGCGTGCGCTCGCTGGTGTGAATCTACTATATTTATGGTTTCTTTGCGCGCGTGTAAGGAGGCTCACAGAACTTTCAATCAATTTAGCGCATAATTCCTGATGGATTTGATGGTAATTGATGATTGATTACCTTTCCCTACTAAGCGCAAAAGCACAAACACTCATAAATACTCATCGGGGAAAGGCATTGCCCGACATTAAAAAAAAAAAACAGTATGTGTAATACGAGTAGATATGACCGCCTACGAGTACGAAAATACGCTACAGTGTAAGCGGAGTGTCAAAGGAGTGGTATTGTGTTCACGAAGTGGAACGCACATATAACAAAACAGAGTAATGTTAATTTAAATTTGGATTTTCTAAAAAGATTCACAAAACTGCTTTCAGTTCAGAAAACGAGAAACTAAGTATTGTAATAGACGAAAATAACGCTTTCAGTTTTTTAGCTCGATTCAGCCAAGATGCGCACTGCAAAAAATATGCGTCCAGCAATGCATGAATTACCTTTTCGAAAGCGCAGTAAAATCCATGGAGTTTATTGCTCTATCAAAAAAATATTGACAAAAAACACTTCTAATGTACTACAGCTTTAGAAGTGCATATCACCACGGCGGTCTGGGTTCGCGCGGCGGGCTATTCCGCGTCGCGACGCGCCGTATGCGCTCTGGCTCAGCACGCGTCGCGCCATCTATGAACCGACAAGTAATAAACGGCATTTACAAGGAGTCTGTCTCAACTTACACCAACTCTCGACCTGTGAATGCTGTCTTGGGAACACAGGCACCTGGCGTGAACGAGACAGAGCTTCATCTGCCCCGGGAGACTTGGATACTCTCACCACCATAGCACAATTTCTCTATGGCTGCTGCAGCAGACTAAAATTCTATCTGAGTAGGATAAATACACACCTAATGAGTGGCGTGCATGCAGAGAGTCACTTGACGAGCAGCAGCACACTTCCTGGGTCTCTT
>NW_016206367.1:0-2125 GCF_001687245.7 Rhagoletis zephyria
ATACATTACGCCGCTAGGGGCGCTAAATTGGGCTCATTCTCACCTTAAAGGGCAAATAAATGCGTCGTCAACAAGAAAATTTTTTCATAGACTAAAAGTTCTCTAACTAATTGCAATCACCAGTAGCTGACAAAACTTTTTTGATTATTAAAAACAAATCTAAATTTTTTTAAATTTTAAACATGGCTGCCGCTTCTGTAATCACTAAAACAGTTCTTCCAGAACTAGTAAGTTTTATCGTTTTTATGCTTTAAAAATTTCAAAATTAATTTTTTGTTTAGAAAAACAACAAACTTTTAGACAACTTTAACGAAGGGTTAAAAGTTGTGGATGGATTGCTTAAAAATGTTAGCGTTTCTGGCGCTCAAGCGGTAGTCACCGAGGCGATGAGCAGCTCGCTAGAAAAACTGGTTGCTTTGCAAGCGCCCCTTGGCGATTTGGGCACTTCTCTGGTGAAAGACCTAAAGGCAAAACTACCTGTTGGCGCCAAAATTACCGGCCAGTTAGTAGCAGAACTCCCTTCTGCTCTCAACAAACTTCGAGTTCAAATTTCCAAAGGTCAGTTTTCTGTCAGTGACAAATCAATGGCCGAGTTAGCCGCTTTGCAGGCAAGCCGAGTAGCTGAAGCTTGGAAAGAAATCAAAACGTCTCAAAAGTTGGCGGAAAAATCATCTGAAAAAATAAAAGCAATTGATGAGCGGCTAACGGTGATGGAAGATTACTGCACCAAGATTCGAAAGTTGCTTTCAGCTTCAGAAAGCGATACGTTTAATGAGGCGCAGAAAAAAACAATTGTTGACAAAATGAAATCACTTTACCTACTTCTCCGTTCAGATTACATTACTGTCAGTAATGATATTAGTAAGTGAAATTAAAAGTTTTAGATTTACATATTCATTTTTGTTATTTTTCTAGACGCCCTTAAATTAGACATTGATGGGCAGATGATCCGTTTGGATCACCAGGACCAGCTGCAAAACGACCTGATAATGCAGAATACTATTGTAGGTGTGGCAGGAATTGGAAAAGCCGCTTATAATCGCGATTGGGAGGGTTTGGCAGAGGTTGGCACTAGCGCTCTTGGCAAACTCACTGAAAACTTAGCCACTAAGCTGGCAATTAGCAGCGCCAAAGAGCATCTGGAGCAACTAATGAATCAGGTAAAAACCCTAGAAGAGCGACTTGTAAAGGTGACTGCTGTCAAAAAAGAAGCAGAAGCTTTTCTTGCTGAAAACGGCGTTGATGTGTCTACGTTGTAATAATTTTTTAATAAAAAAACATCAGTTTTTAAAAGTTTAAACAAAATGTGATTTTTATTTAACTTAATTTAAGTTTAATAAAAAAATTAACAATTTTATTTTTTAATTTCTGCTTCCAAACACTTTTTTGCTTCACTGGCTAACTTAGTGATTTGCTTGAAAACTGTTTGCAAAGAACTCATTTTAGCAACTTCTTCTTTAATTAAGCTTTCCTGATTGTTTTCAAAGTTTTGTTGAGTAGCAGTGTCTCCTAACTGGTTGTCTTTTTGCTGTGGCGTAAACGAAGTAGAAGATGAAAAGAAATGCATTAAATAACAACCAATAGCGTAGAGAAGGTTGGTCAATGTTAAACCAGATTTTTNATAAAATGCCCACATAAATTTAAGTTGTTGTTTAAACAAAAAACTTACCTAAATTGTTGCTTAAAGTCAGCGCAATGGATTCACACTGGAGCAACAAAGTAGTTGCTTTCTGACGAATGGTTGCTTTTTTTGCTTCTAGTTCGCCTGTTTCTTCCGCTGATTTGTACCAACGCGCAAATTTGCCCAAGTTGACTGCGTTTTGCTGAAACTCAGCGGATTTTTCGTTTACCTCAGTTTCAATAGTTGGATTTTGCAAAATTGCAGACAACTTTTTAAAAACCGATGCCAATTTTTGAGAAACCGTTTCTGTAGCTAACCAACTTTCTTGAAGAAAAGTTGATGCACTTTCAAGAGTTTTAACAGTTTGGTAGTCTTCTTTGAAAGCAACCAACTTGCGAGCAGTTTCATCAATCTAAAAAAATTTAAAAAAGTTAAAAACTAAAATATTAAAAATATTTTAGTAAGTTACCACATAAGACATTTTTGCTGTTTTAGTTATTTTTG
>NW_016206368.1:0-917 GCF_001687245.7 Rhagoletis zephyria
GGTAAGTTCACCTTTTTGAAGAAACTCAAAAACTTTCATTTTCATCCCTTATTTTTTTAATCCTTCTTCCTTTAGGCCCTCGGCAGTCTCATTCCCTCATATGTGGACAACATGCCCGGCATTCCGATGCTCAGCTGGCTGGGCTCGGGCGCCACCTACCGCTCCATCAACGCCTTCCTCGACCAGCACAACCAGCACCTCTTCATCAACACCACCATTCGCCAGCTGATCTACGGCTACAAGCTGGACCTGCTCGACACCGCAGAGTCCTACAGCAGCCTCCTGGGCAAGTTCGGCTTTGACATTATGCCCACGGAGCTGTTTCCCAACAACTCCTTTGGCATTCTCAACGGGCGAAACGGGACGCCTGATGGACCGTATGAGATGTACACTGGGCTGGGTGGAACGGGCGACCAGTTTGGCGTCTTCAAGACGTGGAAGGGAAAGAGGTGAGTAATGATAAGGTTTGATGATAAGTTTTTGATCGTTTTTAACACCCCGATTTTTCTACCCTAGCAAACTGGACAACTGGAAAGGCGACAGCTGCAACACACTGAACGGCACTGACGGCACCATCTGGCCGGCGGGCGTCAACAAGCGCGACAAGCTATACT
Source organism: Rhagoletis zephyria (assembly GCF_001687245.7). Taxonomy (NCBI): domain Eukaryota; kingdom Metazoa; phylum Arthropoda; class Insecta; order Diptera; family Tephritidae; genus Rhagoletis; species Rhagoletis zephyria. The sequence goes on from NW_016206368.1 coordinate 615, forward strand.
TCTTTGTGCCCGACATCTGCAGGTACGGTGACCTTCTTTTTATTTCTTTTAGTTTTCTGCTCTTTTTTGCTAGCATTGCATAAGCGCATTTCATTATTTTTTGCCTGTTAGAGTTAGAAAGTTAGGTAGTGAAAGAGTAGTCCTTTTTTTGTTGTCACATGACTTCTAAGGATTTTTTACTGCCACTGTCACCACCACCACGAGCAACAGTATAATGTTCTTGCGCCTGCAGTTCGCAAGAACGGGCGCATACTTTTCTACTATTACTTTCTCTCTCTCTCTCTCTCTCTCTCTCTCTCTCTC
>NW_016206368.1:938-2125 GCF_001687245.7 Rhagoletis zephyria
TCTCTCTCTCTCTCTCTCTCTCTCTCTCTCTCTCTCTCTCTCTCTCTCTCTCCCGTTCTCGCTCTATTGTCGCCAGTTTTAATTTTACTTTTGGTGGCTGGAAAAAGTAAATACTTTAGATGAGGAGAGGAGCGAAGAGGAGAGGGGGCCTACCCTTGACTTTTGTGTCTGCATTTGCACTTTTTGTGATTTTTATGTCTTTCTATACTTTTATATCTATCTAACTATCTATCTTTGAGATTTGATACTTTTATTGCCATTCTTGATGCTGACGACGGCAGCATATTATTGCCTAGCACCAAAAGCAACAGCAGCAGCAGCAGCAGTAGAAAAGGAAAACATCAACACCAACATCAGATTGACAGTGTCTCTGTTTGCCTCTGTCTGTGTCGGTGATTGAGCTTGGTGATAGACATGTTTTCCCTCCTTTCCTCTCCCACCCTCCCTTTTCCCTTTCCTCTCTGCCAGTGATAATCAAATCAAATCAGACAGTACAACTTCTGTACAGCTGTACAGTGCAAGACACTGTACACTTGCTGTACCACTGGCTGGCAGCAAGTCAAGATTGGTGCAAAGCACAGTGGAAGTGGATACGATAATGCTAAGCGACGCGTGGCACTATAGTATTATTTTGCAGAACACAACTTTTCCTAACTTATCTTTTCCCTCTTTCTCTCTAGATCACTGTACGTGACCTTTGCCGAGGAGTCCACCTACAAGGGCATCCCCACGCTGGTCTTCTCTACTCCGGACGAGCTGCTGGCCGGCCGGAGGACCAATCCCGACAATGCCTGTTTCTGTTTAGAAGAAGATGAAGACGTGGCCGAGGAACGGTGCACCCTGGACGGCATCTTTGACATGTCCGGCTGCCAGGACGGCATCCCGCTGATTGTCTCGCTGCCGCACTTTCTCGGCGGCGACAAGCGAATCACCGAGAAGATTGAGGGTCTCAAGCCAAATGCCACCAAACATCNTGTCCGGCTGCCAGGACGGCATCCCGCTGATTGTCTCGCTGCCGCACTTTCTCGGCGGCGACAAGCGAATCACCGAGAAGATTGAGGGCCTCAAGCCAAATGCCACCAAACATCGACCCGAGCTGCACGTTGAACCGGTAAGTGCTTGCTTGTTTTTAAACGCTCACCTTTTTCAACTTTGACTAATTGGCCAATGCTTTCACCTTTTTCTCT
>NW_016206369.1:0-2125 GCF_001687245.7 Rhagoletis zephyria
CCATTCACTCGCCACTTTTTTGGTAGTGTTGAGCAGACAATCCGGTGGTGGTGGTAGCAGCAGCAGCGGCGGCGGCATCTAAAGCACTTTGCCGTCTGCCCACCGCCTGCCGACAGAATCGTCGTCTCTCCGATTCTTTCGCTCTCTCTCTCTTTCATTCTCTTTTGCCGGCCTATTGGTCGCTGACTCTGCTACTGCTGCTGCTGCTGCTTCGGTTTCAGCAATACATCGAAGCGGCACACTTGTGCCGGGCACACACACACACATCATTTGCCACCGAGACTTGATCAAGTGCGCTTCGATTTTGCAAATGCAACATAAATAAATACAAAAAATAGCTGAGAAAATCAAATTGAGCGGCGCGCAAAAAAGCAACGAGCGGCTACTTTTCCTCTCCCGTTGTCTCCCACTTGTGTCCACAAAGACAATTGTGCTTCATTGCTGGATTCATCGATTAAACAAATACGTGATTTTTGAACCAAGTGAACACATCAGAAAAATTTTTTTAACAAAGATTTTTTATCTAAAAGTTTAATAATATCAGCACACGTTTAAATTGTTATTTTAGTGTCCGCTTACACAAAACAACACACCTGAACTGATGTTGGTGCTGCCCAACCATTTAGTCAATTAACTACCTCAGAACTACTTCAAACAATTGCCTACAAGCCATTGGGCAGTCATTGAACTACCAAAAATTACAACTACCACCTAATTCAATTAATCACTACCAGTCCACCCAGTGGGAAGCACTGGAGTTGCACCCACGTACTAATGTGATTAGCAAGTGGGCACTTCCGTTCATGTATTGGAAGTGTATAAATTCTTGAAGGTGAATTACTACTGCTGCCGTCAACTGTGTGCTTGTAAGCGTGTCCGATAGTCGTCACTTGCGACTCGTTAATTGTGCGTTACCATCAAATAAATTTTTCTTTTTTTTTTGCCAATCAAAAAGGCAGATCAAGAACACCTCGTTTCAGCAGCAGCAGCAGCAGTCAACAAGGAACACTGATGTGCTTGATCGGCACTGAGGCTGAAGCAGTTTTCTTCAGTCAACATTCCTTCTCCTTCTTCCTCTCCTTCTTCTTTTATATCACAAACACACACACATTACATCGTCGATTTGCTGACAGACAGGAAAGAACCACTGAAATGGCCATTTAGCACGAACAAAGCGCTTGCCAAGTAGAAAGAAGGCACACACACATCGACAGTGCCCTACATTTGAACCAACATCAGCAACAGCAGCAACAGCACTGTGAACAACAGCCCAGCAATTGGAATTTTCTGCGATTTGTCTTCTTCAGTTGCCCTTTTTCAACTAAAGTGTGCAGAAGCTGAAGATTGAAGAATTGCAGACTGGTGTTCTCAAGTGTCTAATCACCAGAACCTGCAGCAGCAGAACACATACACACTAACAAGCCACTGGGGCCAATCGTTTGCAGTGGTAGTGCAACAGCAGCAACTGAACAAAAGGGCGATCATTGAGTGCACATTTTCGTTGTTGAGTGCACCCCAACCCCATCACTGGAAACTCTGCCATAACTCAACTTTACAACTGACTCAAGTGAACTAAACTTGCACCTGAGTTAGTGTGCTGCTTGTCTTTTCTTTTGAATGCAACTTCTAAGTGCAGATTGTACTGCTGTGAAGAATCTAACTTGGCAATTCCACCAAAGAAGATCATCTGGTCTCAGTTACGACTACCCTTTCACTTTTGCCAATTGCATATTCACTTGACTTCTAAAACTACTGCTGCTAATTTTAGCGTTCTTCTACTCCTGGTCCTGCATGACTAATTATCTTAATTAAGGCAACAGCAGCAGCGACGGTGTGTAAATTATATATTGTGTTTAAAAATTGATACTGCATTCTGCTGAACTTTGTTTAAAATTTAATGAGTATGAGAAAGAAATGCTCGACCAAACATGTGCATCCCGTTTTTCCTAAAAACACGTGGACGATGTTTTAATTAAAAGCGTTGAACACTAACGCCAGAAACAACGCCTGGAGTCAATTGAAGCAGCCCAATTTAAAATGCAAAAATCTAATTGGCGTTTGTGAGTGATTCAACCTACAAATATTACTATGACCGAAACTCCAATCAATGGCTTATCAAGGCCAC
>NW_016206370.1:0-197 GCF_001687245.7 Rhagoletis zephyria
TCTTCCATCTCTTCTAGGTCCATCAACAGGTCAATGTCGAGGAAGTGAGTCCACTTTTGCTTCACCTCCTCAATGGTGGCATCAAAGCCAAACTTACATTTATAATGAGAGAGGAAGAAATGAAATTTATTTGTGAAATGAAATACAATAAAATCTATATGATATGATTTGGTCATTATAATGACTGTGAGTGTGTG
>NW_016206370.1:319-822 GCF_001687245.7 Rhagoletis zephyria
GTCAGCTTTTCAGCCAATGTATCCAGTCCAAAAAAATGAGCAGCAGCAGTGAGTGTGGTCAGTGTTTCCATGTCAGAGTCCAGTACACTTTTATGGGTAATATTTTCAAATGGTTTAATATCATAGCACTCAGTAATGATTCGGACAGTTGTACTATCAAAACACTTTATCTCGAGCTTTGGCAAACCAGTTGTGCGTCCTTCACGGCGGAACTGCTCGACGCCTTCTTTTGCTTGTTTGAACGAATTAATAGCTCTAGTTTCAATTCCAACTGGTTTTTCATCTGAGCATATGAAGCGAAATGCATAACTTGGTCTTGAGTTGTTGGCCATCTTTATTTGTTTGACTGATGAATTTGATAAATTAATTTGAGTAGCTTTAACGATGACGCAAATTTAATGTTTAGAAGAAAACAACTATTCGGACAGTGAACACTTATAATGTTAAAATAGTACATTTTTAAAAATCGATGAATTATTGTACAGTTGGTGTGTTTTGGTATC
>NW_016206370.1:864-1172 GCF_001687245.7 Rhagoletis zephyria
GTGTGTTTTGGTATCACAAATAATTTACTGATCGTCTTGTTGTTGATTTCCGCTTGTAGCAGTCAAAGCCATTCCCTTTAAAATTTTTATGTTATTCAATAAAACAAAATATAAAAATGTCATTTACATACCTTCCTTGCAAATGCAATTGACACGCATGTTTGGAGACAGTTTAAGTAATCATGCGATTGTTCAGTTGATTTGATGTCAGTAAATTCTCTGGAAATTGTACTGCACAATGACTTGATCAAGACACAGTCGCAGACGTTCCGGACAAGCTGTCGTATTATGTTGTTACCGATTGCGTG
>NW_016206370.1:1212-1624 GCF_001687245.7 Rhagoletis zephyria
AAAATAATGGTATATTTAATAGGCATACTATCTGAAAAGTGTTTGTGCAAAGTTACAAACTTGCACATGATCGCTGATGTCCAACGCCACTTCGGCAATCTCACTAGGATCAAATTAAATTAATATTTTAGTTAAAAATGTTAAATTGTACAAACCAATTATACGTCTCCGTGTATCGGGCAACACCGTTTCGTGTGTCAAACAACCAGCTAGTCGTTAGCAGTTGAGCTGTCACGTCCTTGCAAAGTTGTGGAGCGTAGTACAAAAAGCACTGTACTATTAGTTGACCATTCAGCGATTGTAAAAGGTACGAAATTTTTCCTTTTACTGCTTCAAGAAAGCTTGAATTTGTTCTATTTGCTGCAGGTGCTTTTAATGCTTCAGATGCGGTTTTTATGAGTGACCTGAATGC
>NW_016206370.1:1679-2125 GCF_001687245.7 Rhagoletis zephyria
AGTGACCTGAATGCTTTTTGCAGACATTCGTCAGTCCACACGTCAACGTCCTAATTTTTTAAAATAATAAAATTAAAATTTATCATTTAAAAAAAGTAATAACACTTACAGTTCCCATGAACCACCCCATTAGCATTTCGGCGCCTGGACCAGGTCTAGTTGAAATACTGTAAAACACTGATCCCTTGTTGTTTTCGTAGGGGATGATGTAGTTATCCCAGTCAATTTTAGTGATAATGTCACAAATTTTCAAATGATACTTGTCAGACAGTGAAGATGATAATATTTTAGCCAGAAAGTTGCAAGCAGCATATGACCCGAAAACAGAATCATTTTGGTCAATGCAAGAAAGTATTTGCGATAGCTTTGAAAACATGTCATCGTTTCCAAGTAAAAATAGTGTTGAAAGTGAATGAATGGCTTTCTCATTGACAAGCAGTTCGGCT
>NW_016206371.1:0-2125 GCF_001687245.7 Rhagoletis zephyria
AAGCGTGCATTTCAATCTCGCGCAATAGACCACACGCGAGTGAATGCGCTCGTACAAATGTTGTCATTGTTGAAGAATTAAAAATATTTTTATGTGAATTTGTACATACATACGCTTGTGAACAGCTGATCGAGTGAAGTTACATATTGACCAGTTTTGGCTATGTTTGTTTATTTAATGTATAGATTTTTTTTGATAAAAGTCTAGCACATTAAATAACCAGCACCACATAAATCCACATTTCAAAACTTTGTACAATATTTGAACAAACATTAATAATTACGCCCAAAAATTTTTAATTTTTTATTCGGAATTTTTAGAAAATTTTTTAGAAATTTTCTCAAAAGCAATTTAAATGAAAAATGATTTGAATTTTATATGATTATTGACTGAAAATAACATATTATTTTCCATTTAAATTGCTGCCGAAACTGGCTGTAACTTTCAAAGACGCTAGAAAATTGCACCGATTTTTTATAATTTTTTTCTTCCATATAAAGGTCATTGTCGAGCATACTTTATATAGAAGAAAATACACAACAACGTCAGAAAAAAAAAATTAAAAACAAACGCAAATTCCTACCGTTTTGAAATTTTGCACTTTAACCTACTAAAATTTTATGAGCTATAAAGCTGCGTACCTAGAAATTTTCTAAAAACTATAAATAAATAATTTAAAATACTTGGGTGTAGTAGCAGCATTACCAATTTTGGTACGTTTTTTGGTAGGTGATAAAATAAGTGAGTGGCAACACTGTGTAGTAGCTAAAGCTTTAATGTTTTTGAACGAGGTTTGAAATGTGAATTTATGTGGTACGGGTTATATAACGCGCTTGAATTTTATAAAGAAAAAAAAAAATACAAACATTAAATAGCCAAACCTGTCAAAATGACGCTTAACTTAAAAAAATAATGCATATATTATTAATTGAATTGGGTTTATTTCTTATTTATTTCGCCAAAAAATATTATGATATTTTTTGCGCGTCTCTCTTGCATTAAGAGTTAAAGACCTACAATTTTTTCAATGACCTGTGTTGGTAGTATTTATACTGGGATCCATGATCTATGAACTATACATGGGTCTATTTATACATAATAGATATATTTTACATATTTATGACCTATCATCTGTGTTCCATGATCTCTCAAATAAATGCGACCTATGATTTACAATGGATTTACAATGCCCGGAGGCGTAAATGGTACGAAGCGCACTTTGTTAATAATGTTTATTACCTCTATTTCTTTTTCTTATACAATAATCAAATGCAAAAATAGTCGAAATAAAACATTCCAAATTTTCTGATAACAATTAAAATAACTTTACTTTGCGTGCTTTTACTTGAGCAAATTTTTCGATAGTTTTGGACAAGTCAATCTGAGTAGCAATCTCCTTTTCAATAGATAAGATAGCCAAAGAGTTTAATCTTTCTTGGGATATAGTAGATTCTAACTACATTTTGATGAGATTCGATTTAGAAAAATTTCGCTACCAGCTGACAACAGTCACCCCCGTAGGTTTCTATAATTTTTCAACTACTCAAACGTGTCCCTGACAGCAGCCAGGGCAGTGTAAACTAGAACAACGAAAAAATCACTTCTAAATTAGACTTCTGGTATGAAAATTTGCAGACTTATCTTGACTTTCGTCGGCGAAATGCCTACAAGAACACCAAGGCCATCCGTAGGATTAGTGCTCTATGTGAACCATGTGTTCTTTCTTTATTTTATATATAGTTGTCTTCACGTAGCCTTTTAACTTGACTGCTTAAGATAGTTTCTTGCAGGAAGAGAGTGGGTTCTGTGGGATTTTTCTGTTGTTTTTTGTTGCTGAAGTGACAGTAATTGACCAAATATAAGTCTGGGTCGTTGCGATTGCGTAGATCCAACTGTCATTGGAAGGAATATATCTATGTGCTTTTAGACTTTAGCAGGGATCATATCAGGGTACATTTTTGATTGGATTCACGATACTGTGGCTTAAATTTTGATGTAATATGTACTTCAACGCTAAATAAAATTCACCCACATTTGACATATGTACATACATACAAATGGCAATTATTTTTCCATGCTCTGTTATCTAATTCTGTGTACGTATTTAATTCGCCCACTCAATGCA
>NW_016206372.1:0-2124 GCF_001687245.7 Rhagoletis zephyria
AATTAATTTATTTTAATTCGCGCGCAATCAAGATGCGAAGCTTTCATAAAAAGGTAAATCTGGTGGATGTTAAATTATGTGTGCAAGTTAAAGAAGCAATATGTAAATATGTTCATTTGCTTTAATTTAAAGTGTAATAATCGAAGTACAGTAATGTGCAAAATATAAATCCAAGTCCATGAATCCATACATCCACATGAATACATAAGTTAAGGCGCTATGTATTTGGTCTGACGTGTTTTGGATTTATGAAAAACTCTACGCTATATTTTTTTGCCTGTAAATTTGCCTAAATAAGAATTGGGATTGAATAAAAATATAAAATTATGTAAAGTAGTTATGGCTTCCCTCAATACTGCAAACAAAACTTATATNCCCGAATTAGCCCCAAAAATAGCGAACTAGTCCAGAAAATCCCGAAATTCCGAAAATAAATTAGAGACGCTGTATACAATAGTAATCCCCCAGTAGTCTCGAAAATTTCCAATTAGTCTTGAAAATTCCTAAAAAAACTGTAGTTAAGAAGGAGCGCTACTAAATAATGCAGTCACGCTAGAAAGTCCTATCTCCCTACAAGTTCTAAAAAGGCAATGTGACTTAGGCCTGTTCTAAGAGGCTGATAAAAATTGGTCACAAAAACGTGAGCCATACTCACGTCACATGACCCGAATTTAACAAAACTTATACTTAAACCACCAAGGAACGACTGTAGACTTCTGCTGGGTATCATAACTAGTCATAATTTGTTAGCTTAGCACGCCCTTAAATTGGGTCTGGTGAGTAGTGATAACTTTCGGAAGTGTGAAGTTGGACAAGAAACGGTGGAGCATATAGTATGCGGCTGTCCAGCGCTGGGATATTTGCGTGTGAACTGCTTTGGGGAGGTGTTCCTCATTAACCTCTAGCAAGCAACAAAAGGCGGGTTCAACAAATCCCAAAAATTTTTGCTAAGCAGACCTCTTGTATTCTTCATATAGTGTCCGCCTCTTCATCATGAATTGCCAACCCCTGAACAAACCCTTGAAAAACTGCTAGAAAACTTCCAAGCAAGTACCGAATATTTCGCGAAGAATCCGAAAACATCTTCCAACAGAAAGAGTCTGGAAAGACAGCCTAGGTCCCGAATCTCGGTAAACACGGAAAAATACACAAATGTTCACGAAAAAATCTAAAAAAAGAACAACACATCCTAAAGGTGCCCAAAAACGTGCTAGAAAACCCTCAATATAATAATAATCAATAAAACTAAATTTCACACTTCACTTTCGCGCTTTTATACACTTAACATACAACACACAGTGCAAGCATTGTCTTTTTTTTCTGAATAAATATGACAATGTTTTACATACATTCATTGCCTTTTAGCATTCAAAGTAGGTCGCGTGTTTCGTGCTTTGTCGAGAAATACAATGTCATTTTAGCTTAGTTGCTGTTTAAACTCTGCACCTACTCTTTTGTAAGTGATAACAAATAGCGTCTAGACAATAAATCGCTTATTGTTCAGATAAAACTAAGTGGACTTGTGCAAACATAAAAAAAAAATCTGATTGAAATAAAGAAAATAAAAATTTGTATTACCATGAAGCGTGGCAACCCTAATGTAAAATATTTATTTACCAAAGTTCTCAACAATACCTTTCATTTGATATCCATGTTGCGAGGTTTTAGATAAATTGTGTAGAATCGAAAATAAGTGGCAACCTTACACTATTATTCTAAGGACAACATTTTTTATATAGGGAAATCATTGTTTAAGAACCTTTTCTTGGTACCCATGAATAGTAATATTTTACCTTTTTTCTAAACAAAAAATTAAATAAATACGCGACTCAAAATAGGCGGCAACCGTATTAAAAATATTTTTAGATTAGGGATCTTGAAAATGGCTTCTATTTGATACCCATATTATGACGTTTTAATTAATTTGTAACTAATTTCGAATAGGTGGCAAAATATACGAGTCTTTTCGAAGATTGTGCCTAATCAGATAACCTTAAAATCCAAAATATTTTCGGGTACCAAATTTCATAAAAATCATTAGAGCCGTTTCCGAGAACGCTATGGATATATATGTGTATGGGACGTTCCATACCAAAATTGACGGGGTTCACACTTCATGTGTTT
>NW_016206373.1:0-2124 GCF_001687245.7 Rhagoletis zephyria
AGGACATTAATTTTTTATCTCTATTCTAAATATAAACGCTTCTCGATAGTGATATGATTATCTTTAGGGTTGCCAGACGTACCCCATTTTCGCCCGAGACCGTTCACTTTTCGCTTAAATCATGTTTGCATTGTTGAACTTTCACAGTTTTTATTCGAAAATGTTCTTATGCCATATTTAAGGCTGACTATATATACATATATCTGTGGTTGTAAGCAATAACCGCCTAAGTCGAAAAACATGAATTCGAGATAAAACGTTTTCAACATTTGGATTGTAATGTTAACCTTATAGGGAACCCAAAATATGTTCGTCCATGACTTTTTAATAGCCTAGCTGGCGAGATGGGCATTTCACATACACATGGAATAGTAGTTGCTGAATACGATAACATATATAACTCAATACTTTTAAGTCGACTTAGGCGGTTAGTGCTTATGACCACAGCTATACATATCTATGTGTATATTTTTTATGTATACATACACTGGCAATCAAAACAGCGTGCATGGCATGACTTTTTCCAATAACTATTATGTTTTTCAAGTTAATGTGTTCGTTATTTTTTTATAAAAATGTTTTTCATGCTTTAAGCAAAACCCTATACATTAGCGTGGACCGAAAATCCGCTTTTTTAGAATTTTGATCGGTAATAACAAAAATATGGTTCGTTATGCTCTCAAAACAATCTGTGTGAAAGATTACAATTTTTGGTCAATATCTTAGGCTCGCCCAAAACAAACAAACTTGCAAACTTAATACAATACACTTATTTTCCTAAAATTTCATGAGCCATGTAACCGCATATTCAAGAGTTCAGATGAAAATTCCAAAATTTTGATGGAAATTTGTTGCATTTTTCTAGAGTTTGTATTAAGTTTGAAAGTTTGAATTAATTTTACGGTTTTGGCTAAAGCATGAAACATATTTTTATAAAAAAAATAACCATAAAAATTAGCTTGAAAAACATTAGTGGTATTCACCAAAGTCGGCAAGTGGCCTGACAGTGTTGTCAACAGTCGGTTGCTTGAGCACATCTGCTCTTTTGCCAAAGTGCCAGGCCACTTGCTCAATTTGGTGAATACTACTATTGTAAATATTTAAAATAAAATCACCATGCACTCAGTTTCGATCGCCAGTGTAATTTGTTTTGTTTAAATGATAGTGAATTTTTATTTATGAACGGTTTTATTGTTCCATAAGCGAATAAATCATTTTTTTGTTGAATACATTTAGTTTTATTTGTCCCGCGAAAAATACCGCTTTTTCTTCTTTCAGCATTTTAGGTCTGGCAACCCTAGATTATCTGCACATGTAGGAGTACGTATTTAAATAATTTGACAGCTGTGGCCCGTGAATCGTCGTTTTCAAAGTGTTCCGAGCTATTTTTTTTTTTAGATTGGCGCTTAGCGTTTGGCCGAGCTTCTCCTCCGACTCGTGGAACCAATATAACCTAACCTAACCTTTTTTGTATCCGTCAACGGCTGTGAACGTTTGATGAATTTTGGGCTTGGGTTCGTTGGAACATGTCTCTGAAATAAAAGGTGTCTTCCACCAGAATGCCAATACTTCATTATGCCTCCCATATTCCTGAAGAAATTGGTGATAAGAGAAGAAGTGATGATAAAAGAAACCAAGGGCTATAACTCTTACAACAAATACAAAGTTGGTGTTGGAGCAATGGGCCAACAACTTTGTAGATATAGTTACAAAAAGGTTAGCTTCGGCATTTTTATATCCCAGCGCACTTGTTCACAAGGGTATTATAACTTTGTTCACATAACGGTTGTTTGTAACAGGCAAAACGAATCGAGATAGATATAGACTAAGCGATTTAAGCGGTGACTGTCTGTCCGTCCGTCCGTCTGTGCACACGATAACTTGNGATATCTTAACGAAACTTGGTACGTGCACTTCTTTCGGACGTAGGACGGATGGTATTGAAAATGGACAAAATCGGACAATAACCACGCCTACCTCCCATATAACGGTAATTTTCAGAAATACGAAAATAGCTATATTTTAGTAACTGCTGAAGATTATTCACTCAAAATTTATTTTTACAATAATTTTTAGACAAATAAGAATATTATAAATTTTTGGAAAATGGGCGTAGCCACGCCC
>NW_016206374.1:0-2124 GCF_001687245.7 Rhagoletis zephyria
GCCATCAACTTACATCAGCATTAAAGGATTATTCGACCAAATGCAATTATCCGAATGTGGCAACCCCCTTTGGCCCGAGGCGCAATATTGGTTTCAGGCATGCATACGTATCGAACGAACAAACGCAAGCTTGAATGAATATGTATGTATGTATGAATGCCAGAGCGCAAAGAGCGCGTAACCAAACACCAGCCTATTGAAAATTAGGTTGAAAGGGGTTGTCATTTGTTACCCAACAAACCTAACCTAAATATGTTAGATAGATAGAATTTGGGTTAGGTTAGTATGGTAGCGAAAAAAATGTGTATTCAAATGAAAGACACATGGCAAGATATGTAGTTCAAAAGACTTTTGTTATTCTAGCGCAAAAGCTTTGAAAAAAAACCTCTCTCATTCACCATTCGGGGTAAAAAGCTATTTTAGGAGAAAACATTTATAAATGTACCTCGCGTCATTCCAACTGTCGCAATGGCCGAGTGGGCATGGCTTAGGCGTGCCAATCGAGAGATCCGAGTTCGAGTTCTAGCGCAGCTGAATTTTTTTCTTTTTTGCTTTTAATCTAAATTTTGTTCCGATTTTTTTTTAACTATATATGTACATATATACGTATTTCTATATTTGTTAATTTAAGTCGTTTTTTAGAAACTTTATTTTTTATTTAATTTTCTTTTATGGTTTGTTCGTTATTGTTTTAGAAAGAATATATATATATTTTTTTAATGTTTATGAACCTGTGTTTCTATTAATTTTTTTGCTTTAATTGTGTATTTTTTTCATTTTATTTACCTTCTAGAAATTTATTTATTCTCTTAATTTATATTTTTTTAACTCATTTAATTTGTAATAATTCGTTTTTTCTAAATAAAAATATTTTTACTCAAATTTGTGATAACTTTTTTTTCTCCTTCTAATTAAGATTTTTGGAATTCAATTTTAAAAAATATGTACACATATACATTTTCACTTCATTTAATTTTTAAGAATATTTTTTGCTTTATTTTCATTTAAAATATTTTAATTTTATTGTTTTAAAAAGAAAAAAAAATACATATTTTTTAATTTAATTGTGAAAGCATTTGTGGTCACCAGGCTGTCCGAGAAAATGGCGGAGCGCTCGCCTAGATGGTGGCGTAAATATCAAATATGGCCCAGATATCCGCAAAGCCGGATAGATGGATTGATGTTCCTAATAACAGGGATTCCGAGAAAGTGTCCTCTCCAAATCTGCGTTCCCGTGTTAGAGCCACCAGATGATGTATCCATTTGGAGGTATTTAAATACTCTATCGCAGTTGGCTCTTGATGGATGAGGGGTCCCGAACTAGGCAATCGGCCATATGACAATACTATGTCCGTTAGCTCTTTTGCTTTCATACCAGCCACATTGAATAGGTGAACGTTATGCGAAGGTCTACAGGAAATCGATTTGTAATAAAATTAATTCTGCAGGAAGAAGGGTGCATTTCCTTTAAAAGTTTTAAGTGATGCACTTTTTCGTACTAACAGAAGGAAAAATTTTTTAATCGCATGGCTCTGTCGCACATAATTTTGGAAAAGGGTTAAAAAATCAAAATTTTCAAAAAGAAGGGTATTGGCGCTTAAAAATGGTCAAATTGCCCCTTTAGAGCAGAAATTCCTTGGTTCTGCTGAGACTCGGAGAACTTTGGGTTTAGAAAGAAATCCATTCACAGCGCTCTCGTTTGTGTATTTATACCAGAAATTTGCTATACTTTACTATTCCCTATTAAACTTTAAAGCTACCTCGCATCTAAATAAAAATTCATAAATCCGATAAAATCAACCTTTATTAATTTCTACGAATCCTCAAACAACCTATGCTTGCTGGGTACACCGTTGTCCTCGCTATGTTTCACTATGCCATATGGGGTGTGGATTAGCGTACATACAAAGTGGCACATATTATATACTTTCTGTTGTATAACAATTATCGGGCGGATAATATCTTCATTCTAACTCAGTTATGTTGTACAAGCTATTATTACTCGCAATATGCATATATTAGTTTTATATTTTCTTACCCACACTCGTCGCGGTAAGGATATGCTTCTTTGTAAAGTTATAAGTATCAACAATGCTTCGCTTTTGCTATTATTATTTTTTTTTT
>NW_016206375.1:0-2124 GCF_001687245.7 Rhagoletis zephyria
GAGTATGTGTGCCAATTATGATCACCATACATATAGTAAGTCTACTTAAGGTTCGATGCTGATCTGGTTGCTAATGCCCAAATGGTCTATGTGTCGGCCGCGCGGCACACAGCTTACAGCTTTGTCTAACCTAACTTCTGAATGGATGCATTTAATGTTATAACCCGCTTGGGAAAGAAAAACCATTTACTTATCGACGGCTGAGTGTAAGATCGACGCCCTATCTCAGATAGAAGAACGCACCAATTCAGAATTAGTTTCAAAAACACCCTATCTAAGCTGCCGCTTCAAAAACATCCGAGTTAGGTCGATCTTCCACTCAGCCGTAGAATTATGGAACGTAAGGTAGGCTCAAATACATACGTATGCACGTATGTTTGCGTCTAATTTAAATAATTGAAGTCAGTGCCATTTAATATGTAGTTAAATTAATGACTGGGATAAAAGAATAAAGAAGCATAAATTAAATTTAATATTATTTGTAATATAGCTGTAATTAATATTAATTAGCATTGCCTTGCAGGCTTTTTTTGTGTTTTTTTTTTTTCTACAAGTGCGCGGCCGCTGTAATTTAGTAGTTAGAAGTGCGCCCTACCATTCCGTAGGACCTGATTTCGGGCCCACTTTCCGACCAACATCAAAAACAAAATTAAGAAAAAAGTTTTTTCTTATAGCGGTCGCCATCCGGCAGGCAGTGGCAAACCTCCGAGTGTAATTCTGCCATGAAAAACAGCTTCTGATAAAAATACAATCACCGTTCGGAGTCGGCGTAAAATTGTAGGTGCCTCCCCTTTGTGTGACAACATTAAGGCGCACGCAACAAATCGGATGAGAAGCTCGACCAAAAATAACATATTGTGTAGCGCCAATCTATATACTATACTCTATACTATATGTATGTATGCAAATATAGATGGTAAATTATAACCGTGCGTTAAAATCATGCATTAGCTAGTAGTTTTATCATAAAGACAATACCTGTATGTATGTGTGTATTACATATATCGCACGTTTAATAATATAAAGAAGTATTTCAACATTTCAATTTTGTGGGAAAACACGAGCAAAGTTTGATCAATTCATACAGCTGGTATACAGAAAGACACTTGAAAAGACCCATTACTTCGCTATTTTTGGGAAGCTTAGCCATCTGTTAAGCTGAACATGTTCTACATATCAAGCTTTTTAGTTGTATGATGAAATCCCCAAAAACGTAAATTTTAAGTTATATCTGTATATTATTAAACGTGCGATATATGTACAAACATGTACAGTGGCGGTCAAACATGGATGAATGGTTTTAAGCTTTTAATAATTACAATATTTTTCAAGCTAAATTTTTTTGATATTTTTTTATAAAAATATGGTTCATGCGTAGCAAAAACTATATAAAAACACTTTCAAAGTTTTTACAGAACTTCCACAAAACTTCCAGAAAATTCCACAAATTTTTATCTAAATTTCGAGCTTTTTAACCAGAATTTTTAGATATTTTTTGGGTATGCAGTTAACAAGCCTTTAAAATTCTAGTAAAATAAATGCCAGTTTTGAGCGGCTAAAAAATTGCATTGATTTTAAAACATTTTTTTTTGCTGGCGGCAAACGATCTTGCGCATATTCACAAGAAATTTATGTTTATATGGAAAAAGGTGCTAAACTCCCCCAAGAAAAAAAATATATTAAAAATTAATGCGATATTTTAGCCGCTCAAAACTTGCATTTATTTTAGTGGAATAAGCTTGGCTTAAGCTTTCTAAAAATTCTGGTTAAAAATCTCGTGATTAAGATGAAATTTTTGTAAGTTCTTTGCAAAATTTGAAACTGTAATTTATATAGTTTTTGTTAAAGCATAAACCATATTTTTATAAAAAAATATCAAGAAAATTTTAGCTTGAAAAATATTGCAAATATTAAAAACGAAACACCATTCATCCATTTTTTATGGCCACTGTGCATACGCATATAAAATACACACATACATACATATGTATGCACGTGATTGTATTACATTTTTGTTAGATTTGATAATTTATTACATTTTAACTTTGCACCACAAACACAAATAATTGAGATTATTATTTTTTTTATCGCAGCCAATTTAAATTGTATGCAAAATTAAATAAT
>NW_016206376.1:0-2124 GCF_001687245.7 Rhagoletis zephyria
ACGGTTGCGCAGAAACGAGATGGGAAGAGAGTTCGAGTAAAACCGAAACGGATCTACGTGGGAAGTCCTCAACAAGAAAGGAAACGACCTACTTTAGGGGTCATGAAGATTATATAAAATCGAAAACATATTTGCTTGGTTCGGATGAGAGTGAGTTTAAGTTTTCATTCAAATTAATTCTAGATAATAATGTCGTTTAACGCTAAATACGATATGTTTACAGTGACCTAGTTACAAGGTGTATGTAAAGTCTAAACACTCACGAACAGGCATTAGTTTTAAGTTTTGGGACATTTTTCTTTAAAGCTACTACAGGGACCTGAAGAGGGCCTCTAATATCTGCTAAGCGTTCTCGGCTCGCCATCAGTTAAGACTGCTGGTTTTACCGGACAAATGCTGATACCAGCGTTGCTTTCTTACCCCACTTCGATAAATATATACCTAACTCGTTACAAACCATTTAAAGGTTGTGCGATGTCGATATCTCCCTCCATCAGAAAGACGGAAAAGTTATCCATGGCCAGATTCAAGTGCGAGAAGTGTATCTGCACAAGCGTTAGACTTAGCAGCTTATTCGCGTCGTCGACCACGTAGGGCAATTTGTCATCAGTTTGTCATCAGCATAGTTCGCGCGGAAAGTTTTCACCTTGGATTGCTGGATATCAGATCGAAAGTGAAAATTCAGCCTAGTCGAAAAACTGAATGCTTATCACATCATTCAGGAGCAAGAAGGGCATACTATTCATCTTTGACTCCTCAGCCTTAGGCATCATCCAGTCCTTCAATGAGATGTGGCTGCTCTGGACCCAAAGATACCTAGGCAGCGTCTTGCTGTCTATCTGCAGGAGAGCTCTCTGCCTTCGGATTTCTCACTTGAAGGGATTTGCTTGAGGCTCAAGCCCTGCTAAGCAGCATCAATGCTTGCGAAGCTCTTCACAGGAGAGCCCGAAAGAGTGGCTCTCATAATTTACAACCTTGTATCTGCGCACTACCATCGCGGAGTCAAAGCTTGCGAGGTGACCATGACCTGATCGATAAACAGTTGAGATAATCGTACCTCAAACTCATCGCACTTCTCCAGCGCCGACTTTACCCTATTGAAAACGGCAGTGTAATGTGCCACTTATAGGTCATCTAACGTCACTTCGTTGTACACGATGCACACGTCGATGGATCGGCTCTTGGAATCTCTTTGTTTATTTGTTCCTGAGACCTATTCCACTTACTTTAAAATTTTTTGATTTTGTTGTTTATTATTTATGTCTTGCGGTCACCCACCTAGTCACTGCTCCAAAGAAACGCCAGGATACGGCAGGCATATACCGAAATCGAGACGACCCAATACCACAACCTGTACAGCAAATGAGAAGCGGAAGAAATCAATCTGCCATGGTAGCCAAAACATAAAAAAATAACTGACCTAGGCTTAATTTAGTTGGGGAATTTGAAACACACGACCATTCTTACGTTCTCTCGCTAACAAAATTTGTGATTACAACTAGCTACATGCAATTTTGATGCTATGAATCTTGGAAGTCTCTTACCAAATTTACTTACCCACAACTTTTGCCTTACAGGTCAATCATCATTGATAGAGNACCAGGAGTGAACGAATTGTTGTGACGAAGGTTAAGGGTGACGGCGTGCCAGTGCATTGTAAGAAGCAATTCAACTATCCGCTCGTAGTACCCGCGACACCACCAACCTGCTTCAATCTCTGTCGCGTACTACAGATTGCCTATCAAGTAGAGGTGGAAGCTAAAATGAAAGGTTGGCATGCGAATCAAGTGATCTGCGTGCCAGTGACTATCGGTAATGTACCGCTAATGAGCGTAATACAGAAACAGCCAACAGCCTGTGAAGGTTTTAGCAGCAGCAATCCTGGCGGTATGCAACGCGCGTTGGTAAATGATGAGACAGCCGCTGCCGTAGCTGCTTTGTCCACAGACATGGTAGATGCTGAAGATTCGAAAAAGGAGATGGTGGCGGTTAATCAATTAAAAGTTGAAGAAACAGTGCAAATTGGCAGCGCGATAATGACGTCTGCACCGCCGAGCCCATGGGCCGCAGACGAGAGTATACGTAAGTATTTTAATTGATATTCTGCAGGCGTTATCATTTCAG
>NW_016206377.1:0-2124 GCF_001687245.7 Rhagoletis zephyria
CAGTCTGGAAAGTGAAAGTTGCTAAAACTTGTTCCAGGCAAACAATTTGTAGCAAACTTTGTGAATAAAAAAGCACTGCTTTAAGTTAGCACAATTTTTGCGTGTATGTTGGATACCCACTGTACATACGTTTGTCGTACGTTTGTCTGACAAAAGCGACGTGCCTGGAA
The DNA here is from genome assembly GCF_001687245.7 of Rhagoletis zephyria. Lineage (NCBI taxonomy): Eukaryota > Metazoa > Arthropoda > Insecta > Diptera > Tephritidae > Rhagoletis > Rhagoletis zephyria. The sequence goes on from NW_016206377.1 coordinate 171, forward strand.
AAGGAAAACAACTTCTGCCACTGCACTCTTCGCTTGAGTCTAAATAAATAATTTCATAGTTTATTGACTAAAATGTGANTTGACTAAAATGTGCGCATAATACAGAATAAGGAGAAAGTGAAAGACGCTTGACCCATACTTAGCAAAAACTAAATATGGTGGCTGACAAGATAAATATAAAGTAGCAAGAGCATGAGATTCTAAAGTGTGTGAAAATGAAAAGAAAAAATATCGGAATGTTTTCTAATGATCATTCATCAGGCAGTATGTTGCTCATAGAGGTAGTCAGATCAAGTGAAATAATGATGGAAACACTCGATTGAGCTCGAGACGATTCAACAGATGGCATTTCCATTCCCTCCTCAACTTCAGCTTCATTCTCCTGAGTACTTGTGAGCAATATCCAACCACAGAAAACAGCACAAATCAAAGCGTTTACCAAAAAGGGACTCAACCAAAAAAGCATGGGCAGCTGAGAAACGTATTTCCCTGTGTAAAAGATCAACCGTTAATCAANCAATTAACCAAAAAAGCATGGGCAGCTGAGAAACGTATTTCCCTGTGTTAGAAAGATTAACCGTTAATCAACAGTTGAATAAAATAAAACAAACCACTCTTCAAATGCACTTACAAATTTGAGTCCAAAACGACAACCTATCACCTGTCTGTCTTTCCAGCATGTACTCCACCACATTTTGGTAGCTGACCAACTTCTCGCTTGGCTGTCCATCAGCAGAGTAGGTGACCAGTCGTACAGTGTCGTCGTGCGGCGAAAGAAGTCCCTCATCCTGTGCCGCCTGAAAGAGCATCTCCGCCAGGGTTTTAGTGTTGGCGCTCATGTTCTGAATTGAAGGAAAAAAATATTTTGATCAGCAAATAGTTCACCAAAAAACCGCTTCGAAATTTTAGACTTACCAGGCCAATTGGATTGAACTCCTTCATCAAGTCGTTGTCGGTGTTGTTGCTGTGCGGAAGTCCCACGCCGTGCAGCAGCTCGTGAATCAGCAAAATTAAAAGCCGCTTTGAGGGGTTTCGGTGCTTTCTGCCAAGCCCAATTTCGCTGAAACTTCCATTTCGCAGACCAAGTCCACTGAGGCTGACGGCCACCAGGTTGTGCGGGGGTGAGTCGGCCGAGCCTAGCTTAAGACCACGATGTCCATCGGAGAAGGCTCGGTTGGTCAGGTAGAGCACCAGTGGATAGGCAAAAAGCTCAGTCGCTAAAGCATCTCGAAGACGGACGGAAGACTTCAGCTCGGTGACGTTGATCACGCCGGGCGATGTCTGCTGCTCAAGGTCAATTTGGCTGAAGGCCGGATGGCCCAGTTTAATTGCCAGCAAATCAAAGCCGAAAGTGTGATTGAAGATGCTCTCTAGCGTTTCCTTCTTTGTCTGAAACAGGCTGATGGTGTGATTGAAGGCGGCATCGCTGTTGCCACCAAAGTTCTCCTTCACAAAGTGGTCATCAGTGACGATGGCAACACCTGTTAAGATAAGGGTGTTAAAAAGGTAAGGATGATGGCAAAAACAGGTGATTTGACTAATTATTTAGTAACATAAACCTTGAAAAAGACAATTTAAGAACGATGAAATGTACTTTGTTTATATGTTTTCAATTTGTAAGTTATCAAAACCATATCATACCCAGACGGTTGGCTTCTTGGTTTAACTGGTCATCTTCAAATGACGCATCATAAACATGGTAGAGGGCAAAAAAGATCAGTGAGAAGGTCAAAAGTTGAAATGGCGACACTTTGATGCAGCATGATGACTCCATCTTGTTTTTTTTTTCAGTTGGCTGATGTTACAAGATTGGCAATTAAAAAAGTTTTTTTTAATAAACTACTCAAACATTGTGAAAAAGTGACAAAACTAGTAGAAGAAAAGATTCTCTATTGACTGTCAAGTTGGCTCGGTGAGTCAGAAGACGCACACCAAAGCAAAACTTTTCTAGTGC
>NW_016206379.1:0-2124 GCF_001687245.7 Rhagoletis zephyria
CCAAGCCTAGGAAGCTCCTACCAGAAATGCGTACTACACTCGGTAGAAGAAAGATGCGATCCCTGTGCAGACTAGTATAAAAAAAAAGATTTTCTACTATAGGCCTCTCTCTGGTAGGCAATGGCAAACCTTCGAGTGGATTTCTATTTCTCGGAGGTGACGTAAAACTGTAGCCTCCTCCACAAATCGAAGGAGAAGCTCGGCCAAACCCATAGAAAAGTGTGCTAGCTCCGAACATTAATTAATTTTTTTAATCATAGAATCACGGATCACGGTAATACTTTGCTTTGTATGCAACATATGTAGATGCATAAACGATTTTTGCCGGGTTCAAGAAAACACACCGGCCATTTCTCTCTTGTGCCAACTGACGCCAATTGGAAATGCAAAGTGAAGCCAAGTCCTTCTCCCATTGGTTTTTCGATAGCAGTCGGTATCCATTCGAACGATATTACCAAACAAGCGGAACCGCTGTATTCTAATTTGCTGCACCTCGTCGTGTCCTCGTTTACCACCAGACCCATTCGATTTGCTTCCTTATCCAGCTTGAAATTGACAGAACGGACTTCGCGATTTTTGTTTCCGATAATGTCGATGTCATCGGCATACGGTAGCATTTCCACGCTCATCTAAAAAATTATTCCTGAACGGTTAAGTTCTGTAGCCCTAATTATCTTCTCCAACATCAGATTAAACAAATGATATGAATGCGAGTTGCCTTATCTGAAACCCCGTTTGGCAGCAAACTGCTCGGAGAGGTCTATCCAATTCTGGCGAAGCTGGTTGTATTGCTCAACGTCATTTTACATAGCCGTAGCAATTTCGCGGGGAGGCCAAATTCCTTTTTGTTCTGTCGAAAGCGGCTTTGTATTCGCAAAATAGATGATAAGGGTATATCCTTTTTTCGCGGGCCTTATCCAAGACTTGGCGTATTGTGAATACCCGATCTATGGTAGATTTTCCAGGTCCAAAGCCAGCCTAATAAGGTCCAATTGGTTCATGGACATTGAGCTCTCGTAATTCACACAACACGCTGGATAACCTATGCTTATGTAACCTATGCTTAGAAGGCTGAACCCGCGATAGTTGGCGCGAATGGTGGGGTCGCCTTCCTTGTGGATTGGGCAGAGCACATTTAAATTCCAGTCGTCAGACATGCGTTCATCTGACCATGTTCTGCATAAGAGTCTAGTATTACGAAATTGAAAAAAAGGTCAGGAATTTATATAAGACCTAATGAACTAACTAATTAGAAATTGTAGTATCAGGCCAATATGTCATAATCAAAAAAGTCCTTCAAAAATATGGGTTTTGTTGCATTATTGCGCAATACAAAGATATTTGAAAATATATATACTATTTTATATTTGCTCAATTCTTTTACATACTTCTCTGCAAAAAATTTGACTAATCCGGGATGACTCCGGGAGCAATCGCAACCCTGCAAAAAATGGGACTAATCTGGGATGACTCCGGGAGCAATCGCAAAGGAGCATGCGACTAATACCACTTTTGATCTCTTTATATGGAATGAACTGATCGTTTTTGTTCGAGCATGTCCTATGAAGAGACTAATTGTTCACCATTATACCCAAACGGGTATAAAAAGCGACTAGTCACTTTTAAAAAATAAAAGTTTACGCCAGCTGAGATTCGAACCGGAGTGCTCAGTTTTGTTAGGCGAATACTCTCTCTGTGTGCCAACGCCGCACATGAAATTTCATTTACTAAGTGCGTACATATCATCAAATCGTTAACAGTACCCATTAGAGATGAGTTGGGGACTAATTGATCTCCAATTATACCCACAAGGGACGAGTCGAGACTAATTGACTTTCATTAGTACCCGTATGAGACTAGTTGGGACTAATTAATGCCCAATTGTACCCGATGCAGAGTAATCTCGGAATACTCTCTTTAGAGATTAGTTGCACAATTTTTTGCAGGGTTTATTTATACTGATTTGGTTAGGAACACACAAATTTATAAGATTATATGGGTGCGTATATATGTATTATATCTCACTAGGTATTAGGTATAGAACCTTAAAACACTATCAAATTATAACTTAAATCTACATAATCATTTAATTATCAAAATGCGCGTACCTTTCCCACATGATTT
>NW_016206380.1:0-2124 GCF_001687245.7 Rhagoletis zephyria
ACACACACACACACACACACCCACGCACACATAGAATTCGAAACAATTTGAATCAACAAAATCGACTGTCTTCCGAGGCGCACGTATGAGGCATGGCGGTGGGCGGGCGGTGGATCATACACGCGCACGCCCCCAGTCCAATCGCCGCAACGTAGCTGCCACACACACACACATACAGAGTGCACTATTTGCTTTACTTGTTGTCTGTGATATAAATATGTATGTATTTGCTTTTTGTAGTATTTTGAGTTTGTATGTTTGTATGCAATTTTAATTTTCTAAGTAATTTGCATTATTTATAGTTTTGTTGCGATTAGGGGAAAAATTATTATTTTTTCATATAAATATGTATATTGTGCAGCTCAACTCCTCATGAACCGAGCGCACTGCAATTAAAATTGAATTGATGTAATGTCTGTATGTATTTATTTTATGTAAGAATTAAAATGACACTAATTTTTCTAAGAATTTAGCAATCAAAGGAAGTAGCAAACCGGTATTCCTGAAATTGGTACCTAGCTTTAATGGCAAATGCCAAGAAGTACAGTTATAAAAAAGCTATGCATGTAATAATTAAAAAAAATAAATTTAATTTAATTGTATCAAACTACAAAAGGAATTTTATTGAAGAAATTTCTATTTTGATAATTTTTTTAGCGTAAAATATTCTTACATAATTTAATGATTTATTTAGTCATCGTCATTTGGTTTTTCTCGAAAGCTTCTCAATATTAATTCTTTAGCTTTTTCGAGCTTTATATAAGCGCTGAAAGCAGACAGAGTTTTAAAGCTTTCTTTAGACTTTGTATGGTAGGAGATGTGGTCTTTCTGCTAGAGTTATTTCCTGACTCTATGAAACCATATTTAAACACCTTATGTTTTATGCGGCCTTCGTCTGGTGGAATACACTGAAGAAGGCTAGTTTAGTTAGTAGAATAGAGCGAGTGAACGAGCTGAACTCATTGGAATCAGTGGAGCATTCAGACCTACTCCCACCCTTCTTCTTAACGTCATGCTTAACATAGCGCCTGCTGACTAAGGAGCAATGGTTGCCTGACTGACTCGCGGTTCAGACCCTTTAGTTAGCGTTTGGGCTTCGATTTCATCCCTGATACCACGGAACGTTGCGTGACTAGTTTAGCATCAGTTGGCTTTTTATCCATGCACATCCCATAAAAGAATGAGTGGAGCGGGAGCAGTGGTTGGAAGGAGGAACCTGTGAACTTTTTCACAGATGGCTGGAAGCTTGTCGGAGAGGTTAGTGGAGGGTACTATCCAGGGAGCTTTTGAGCAACCTTAAATTTAGGCTTGGTTGGTGCTAATAAGGAAGCACACGATTTACTGCTGTTATATCTTCTGGCTGTAAGGGAGGTTAACATCTACTCAGATGCCAGGCGGCAATCAGAGCGCTGGGCTCACTTACGGCATGATCGAAGGGAAACGACTTAATTCACACTCTGTTGCATCGGTATATTAACTTGTCAGACTTTTATGGGGGCTAGGCCATAATGATATCACAGGAAACTGCGTGGCAGATGAGCTGCCAAGAGGCCACACCCTCGAGCCAGCGTCGCCAAGATTTTTAGTTCCCCTGACTACTTGTTGTGGACTTCGGTTGGAAGGAAGGGTGTCGTCTCAACCCAGCAAACGCTGGGGGAAGACCAGGGCATATGACACTGCAAGGTATTTCTGACCGTAGGTGGAACGAGCGCGGGCTAGGGATCTACTTAGGCTGTACTGATAGAGCACCACTTTTGTCGCCCAGCTTTTACTATATTTGGGCTTAGGTCTCTGGTCTCGTACTTTCTAACTGATCCAGAGAAGCTCTGCGGGACCAACATCTGTCACCTGCGAAACTTTTTTCTCGGCACTCAGTGATTCTCGCTTTAACCTACCAGTTATCGTACGATACGGTATCACAAAACACCAACGATCGCGGCCTAAGTGAGCCCCTTGACAAGTAAAGTCCTCTCTCGACGTACGAAAACCACGCTCTATAAGTCACTCATCATGCCCGTGCTGGTATATGGCGCAGAACAACATCCGATGAGGCGGCTCTTGGAGTGTTTGAGAGAAAGATTTTGCGGAAGATTTACGGGCCTTTACGCGTTGGCGACGGCGAGT
>NW_016206381.1:0-2124 GCF_001687245.7 Rhagoletis zephyria
CCGGGTAACCAATTTTACTGCCTGGAGTCTGGAGAAAACATTTCTGATTCGGAGAAACCATCCAGATAGAAAAGTTTGGTAAAAAAGTTCTAATTTGGCAAGCCATATGTGAATGCGGGCATAAATCCACGCCATTCTTCACTATGGGAACCATCAACACTGAAATTTACGTGAAAGAGTGTCTTNCCTAATGTGCCTGAGTTGCGACCAATTGAGCGATATTGGGCTCTGATGAAAGCCAAACTTTTAAAAATGGGGAAACCAACAAAAACTATTTCAGAAATAAAAAGAATGTGGCGGACAGCATCGCTAAAAGTGGACAAAACCGTTGTACAAAACTTGATGTCAGGTCTCTCCAGAAAAGTTCGGGCGTATGGACAGCAACGAATATATTGACACAATTTCTTTCGTATTATCACTATAAACATGTAGTTTTATATTAATTACAACAAAAATATAAAAAAAGTTATCGTATGCACTTAATGGGCGTTTTTTAATTTGGAGAACTTTCTGTACCGGTCCTTACCACAGATATAGTATCTGAATTCCTAATTCAATCTTATGTGACTTATGGTTCCGAAGTTATAGCTGATAAAAAATTGTTCGCCTTTGGGATGTGCCACACCCCCTTTTACAAACTCATTTATATATAGCCTACTANCCACAGATATAGTATCTGAATTCCTAATTCAATCTTATGTGACTTATGGTTCCGAAGTTATAGCTGATAAAAAATTGTTCGCCTTTGGGATGTGCCACACCCCCTTTTACAAACTCATTTATATATAGCCTACTATAAGCAACTACCAAAGATATATGTATATGTACACCAAACTTCAAGTTCTTGTGACTAATGGTACCGAAGTTATAGCTGATAAAAAATGTCCACGCCCGTGGAAGATGTCACGCCCCGTTTTACAAACTTATTTATATATACAGTGAAACTTCTCCTAACGGACACCTCTATTAGACGGACATCTCCATAGATACGTCTGCGTACCAAATTTCAATTTCACCTGACATATTGTTCCGAAGTTATAGCTGAAACAATTTTCCCCGCCTAGGCATGTGAAACTGCCCCTTTTGCAAACTCACTTATATATGCCTTGCTATAAGCGCCTACTATAGATATGCCTGCATACCAAATTTCGAGTTCTTGGGACTTATGGTTCCGAGGTTATAGCTGATAAAAAGTTCCACGCCTATGGGAGGTGTCATGTCCATTTTTACAAACTAATTTATATACAGTACTAGCAGAGCACCCCACGTCGTTCGGGGTAGTTAAATCAAAATATAAAACAGTAATACAAATATTCAGATCAGCATAAATTAGAGGAGAAAAACTATTTTCTTTTCTTTTCTTTCTAAATTATGGCATCGCTATAAGCCATACTTTAAGATTTATCGTACTTTAACTAATATATATTGGTCACCACTTTCTTTACTAAAAATCTTGCTCCCTTATTTATATTAGCTGGATTAAGGTAACGATAGAATTTTAAAATTAAAATTAGTCCGCTATGGTACATTCCGTTTAGCTTCCTATTCGTTTAGCTGCTTTAGGGCCGGTTACTTAATGTCTGCTTAACACTAATCTACGGTTAAACGTCGTTGTCGACCTCTTCGACTCCATGCATACAACAGGGATTCGGTAACGTCGATAACTATGTCTAAGCGGAGATTAGTGTTAACCAAACATTGAGTAACTGGCCCTTAGTATAGCTGCATTTTTCCTGTAGAATGCTTATTTCAGAAAAAGTTGTATTCATTATACATGCACATGTTTCGTTTAACAGCATCGCGGGATCAATAAAATGATTTAATCCTTCCATTTCAAGAAGGTCTAAAGACTGTAAGGTTTCAAAAAACACAGTTTTAAATATCAGAGTGGTCTAATAGTTGAATACATATGCATCCCCCTTTTACAAACACATTTATATATACTTTATTCTAAACACCTCCCATACATATGTCTGCATACCAAATTTCAGGTTCATGTGACCAATGGTTCCCAATTTATGGCTGGTTAAAAATTCCACGCCTATGGGATCTGACACGCCCCCTTTTATAGACCCATATATCTTACTATAAACACCTACCAAAGATATGTCTGCATACCAAATT
>NW_016206382.1:0-2124 GCF_001687245.7 Rhagoletis zephyria
CCTTGAGGTTGTCACACAAATCGGAGGGTCCTACAGTTTTACGCCCACTCCGAACGGCGATTGTATTTTTATGAGAAGCCACAACTATGGATTTGTCTAATTTCTATACACAATACATCGCTCAGGTCATGAAAGCTTTCTGCACCCAAGCCTCCTCCTCCAAAGTGCGCGTTCATTTGCAGAGTGAGTGCACGGATTCTGGCTTTTTCTAGTTTTTGCCGCACTGGCAGAAGTCATTACAAAGTCTTTTCGCGTGCCTTCTCAAAATGATGACATCGGTCAGCAGATCCAGTTGTCGCAATTACACGCCTCCCCCCATCTTATTGTCCATTTTAGATTCGTCTTTTAGTGGCGATTAGAGTCAGTCCTGGGTTGGCCTTTAAGTTGGCTGTGACCAACAAACAAAAAAAAAATATCCAGCAGATTAATAACAAATGAGAAGACTTGCGTCCACTTACTGGTGAGCCTTTATTGCCATCAAGAAATGTATGCCAAACAAAAATATTTTCGAGTTTATTAATAAAAACAGATGCACCAATTAAAAATTTTCTTAATATCACAATAAATTATTCGCTGAGTATAAAAAACTTATACATACCTACACATTACAATAATCACTTATATTTTTAAATTGCATTTATCTTAGGTATTTATGTATAATTATTCGCTAGCTCATCATCACTTCTGATGCATTTCCTTATACAAACACTATTGGATCTTGATCCTCATCTATATATTCGCTTATTTTGAAATTGGTTTGTACATTTGTCATCGCCACCAGGCCATCCCTGCCACAGTCATTTTGCTTTAGTGGCGCGTGACTGATCACACCTATCAGATAATGCTTTCCAGTACGCGAATCGTACTTAACAAAACCGCCACCGCTATCTCCTCGACAAATGTCGCCCGTTTTTGTAACGCGTTGTACGCAAAATTTATCGCTCGGCAAATCGTACGGTTTATCATTGAACGTTAGTCTATCGCGGCAAGTGTGGTAGGACACGGTATTCACATCTACCTTTTGAAATACATCGACATCGGCGCTGGTCGCTGTGGGCCCCCAACCGACAATGAAACCCAATTCTCCAGTTTCTATGCTTGCAGCGGCCAGCCTTTTGTATTCAAAACATATTGGCTTAATTGTATCGCTAAATTTGAATTGCTGCACCAGTCTAACGATTGCCAGATCATCCTCATAATAGCCAACGCGGTCCTTGTAGCTGAAAATATTAAACAAAAGTTTAGTATGTAAATTTGCTTGCCATTAATTGAAATATTTAATAAAGTCTCACTTTGATGGCACATATATCTCAGTAACATCAGAGCCTTCATTGATGATATAAACGGATATCAGTTGTGCAGGAGAGACTTTGTATAGTCTCGTTGGATATATTTCCAAGTTAGCTTCGTCCCAAAAGCAATGTGCAGCTGCGCGATAGAAAGAGAAAGACGAAAAGTGTAAATATTGCCGATTTGTATTTGCAGGGTTTACAGCTAGTGCAGACTACCATAATGACCACTGGGTGGAGACCAATTTGCGCGTATTTACAATTATTGCTACTTTGCTTTAGGTGCTACTTTGGGCTCGGTAGGCAATTGCAAAGCAGAACCTCCTCTCGACGCACAAAAATTACGCTCGTAAAAATATGCCCGTCATAGGCGATGTCGATGAGAAGGCGTTGGGTGCTTTCGAGAGAAGTATTCTACGCTGGATCTGTGACTCTGATCGCGTGGGTTCCTATAGATGGACAACGAAAGAAAGCGCGCTCACGAAAAGTCTATGTGAAAACGGATCTGTCTGCACTCGGGAAGTACAACTGGCGCAACCTCGCAAAGGACAGATGCAATTGGCGGAGTTTTTTGGTCTCGCCCCCAACCATCGAACGGTTGTAGAGGCAAATAATAATAATAAGACGAAAAAGGACTAACTATTGAGGATGTATGTAGCATTTTCAAGTACTGCGAAGTATCAAAATGATACTTCCTTGCAATACCATATGAGCGCTCAATTCTTTACTCAGTTTACCTTCTCTAAATAGAATTACTATTTTAAGATATGGATGAAATTCTTGGAAATATCCGCGAACAATGTTACCAAGTGCCCCTATATTGTCACATTTAGAG
>NW_016206383.1:0-2124 GCF_001687245.7 Rhagoletis zephyria
TTGGATGTCGAGTAGTGCAAGCCATGGCCGCCAGAACGAGCCATAATTTATAATCCAATCGATTGAGATATGGGCCACCAGATTGCCAATCAAGCGTGGAAATAAATTTCGGAACATGTTTTTGTGTCAATTTTTCTAGCCTCATGGCTAGAGCGGAGTCTTTTTGAAAAAAAAATAAATCACCGAAGCTCGGCGGTGGCCATGTTTAACCCTCGGAACGGATTCGTATGCATGTCTTGATAACGCAGCATTTACTATATCGCCTTTTAAACACGGGAACTCTGAGTAAATGTCAATACTTAAATTAGCCCTTTACTTAAAATGGGTATGTTCACTGGTTACTGAGAATGGGTGTCTTCAAGTCGGGTACCAAAACATTTGCTAGTACTAAGTACCCTCTTCATGCTTGTTTTCTCTAAAAAGTGTTCCACTAATTGTTTTTTATGCGAATTTATATACGAAATTTGCAAACTGCAATCCTTTCTAAAATCCAAATAATTCCACAACATATCCTCAGTAAAAATTACTTCTACTCACTTTCTTGAAGCTGAAGATAATTGCAAATGTCTAGCCAATCACGAATTCAAATTAAGTAAAACGACAATCATTCACTTGAGTTTTCCCTTAATGCAGGCTATAGCACTTCAGTTGCTCATAATACACATTCCATTACCGACATATCTACATACATATATATGTACAACTCCCTATGTTTGTGTTCACTAGCAGCTTCGCCTTTCTAAAATCACTAACTATGAGCAGAGCCTTCCCCTGACGTCTAATGAAAATTGTAGCCTACAATCTTATTTCCGCTTTTTGAGATTAACGACTTAAGCATCTCAATTATGAGGGGATTTACTTGACGTACTTGATGCGAGAGCACCCAAGAGCGTGTAATCACATTTACAAACAAATCACAAATACGCTGCTGGGTTGCCAGAAGTGAAGATTTATTTTGAAAATTAAGATATTTTTTATAAATAATGAGAAAACTCTTCACATAATGATAATTAAAACAAAATAAAACTCCATACAAAAAAATCTTCACAGTGAAGATATCTGGCAGCACTTGGAGTTTTTTTTTTTAGGAGTTGGCAACAACATTTTTCTTGTTTGTCATCAATTTAATGCTGCACATGCGAAAGAAGGACAGCTAGAATTCTACTGTTAAATATGGATGTGAGAAAAATGAAACGTTGGACTGTGCACAAACTTTTCGTTTTTGTCATCAATTTACCTTGCATATGCGAAAGTAGGGCAAAAAGATATTAATATTGGTTTCTTTGAATAAGCTTTTGACTTGATATTGCCTATCAAATTTTGCACTCAAACTGGGCATTGTGAATTTCCTCAAGATAAAAATTATGGATCGATATTTTTAAAACAAAAAGTTAGTAATTTTGGTAAGTACAAGTAATGTCAAAATAATACATATCGAGCCCTAACCGTCAAAATAACGTAGGCGACTTTTTTTCAAAATTTTCTTTTTGATGCAGAAATATTCCTAGGGCATCTAGATGCATTTCTGCTTAACAAAGAAAATTTTTGAAAAAAAATGCCGCAAACGTTATTTTGGTGGTTAGGGCTCGATACATAGTTATAAAAATCAAGTAAAACTGTCATGAATTCATGAACGCGGTATTTTTTTTTTTATTAAAATATTTATTTATTTTTCAAATAAAGTAAAAAAAATTAAGATTTTTTCCAGTTTCAGTAAGCTTTTAATGGTTTTTTTTTTTAAGATTTTATCATCACTTGGAAGATTTTTAGAAAAAAAAACATTGCTGGCAACACTGATATGCTGGCGGTATATTTGTTAGTATTGTCTTGATCTCGCCAAATGGCCGCAGTAAGTGTGGATTTTTATTTTAGAAGTGTTTCTCATAATGCGCCACTGAATGTTTAATGGTGACATATTCAGTAATGCGTAAATATATATGTATATGTATTTCCAGCAATGTAGAACGCCTACTTCTCAGTCTCTGTAGCTTCTTTTCCTCCGCTTCCTGTACCCAGTAGTACGCATCGTTTGAATGCCAGTTGAAGCGTCAACATTATTATAATCATCGGAATACTTGGCTTGGCTGGCGTTTAAATGTGCGTGCGTGCGCTTGTATGCGTCAA
>NW_016206384.1:0-2124 GCF_001687245.7 Rhagoletis zephyria
GTATCGGCGCAGATAGTTAACGTTCCACTGCTCCAACCGATACGGAAAGGACGAGTCAAAGATGTCCTGGAAGAGTGTTTTTGCTGTTGTATCAGCATAAAAACTCCCCAAAGGGGTTTTTAAGGAATCAGCTGGAGTGACAGTCCTTGGCCCAATATAGATCTGCGTCGTTCCGGCTACGAAGGCCCACTGTCATGAGAGCATCCTGGAAGAGTATCGCATGTTTTAATGTATAGAATACAGATATAGGTCAACTAAGACGTTAACCGTCCCGTTACACGGTCATAATGTCCAATACTGTTTTAGTTCTGAATATACCGGTATTTCACCGAGTTGTTCGGTATGAAAGAGATTCTTCCGAAATAGTAACGAAAGCTGTCCTGGCTGAAATCGCAAGCAGAAACGGAGTTTAGTCTGCTAATGGAATTGCTTATCTCTGCGATCTTGCTTTGTGGACCGTGGCAACAGTTGCATTTAACCGATGTGGTGTTGCGTCCAATTAGGCCAGTGTATACGCTGCAATACATTTCCCTGCAGTGGGCCTGCTGGGGGTCGTGTGTGGGGGAGATCTGATGTACGGTTGGGTTTTTAGAAGCTAGTTTCCACACAGCCTAAATCATCATTATCTACTGAGAGATAGCATGGAGGTTTATTGTAAAGTAAACGACTAATGAAATTCCCAATGCCTTAATCACAAATGCGATCTTTACACCAAGGCTAACTTCTACCTAACCTTTAAGGCTCGAGTGCAGAATTCCATATTTTATCGCTGCAAGAACCATTTAATTGCAGCCTTTTCTTACAGAATTTTAGGGCCTCACTTTACGCTGCNGGCTTTGGCTTTGGCACTCTTCGCTACCTCCCGCGTCAAGCAACATGAGAGGGACAAGTGGAGTAATTTACTCCAGTTCTGCAATCTCTTCAGTGCAGCAAGCAAACTGTGGCAACCAATGAGGTCCTTATCCACGTCGGACTCCCGAACGCGTGGATCTGCTGTAGTCGAGTACATAAGAGCCTCATTAAAGATGTCACTGACCATTCCCTTTCTGAAGCCAGAAGATAGGGCTGACGCAAGAGAATTATACCGACCCTTCTCCAAGACAAACTACCCGAAACCAGCACGAACTCCAGAAAGTATTGGGCCCCAACACACCATTGAACCAGACATATAGTTAAGCGAGGGTCTGAGGCAAACCCGAAGTTCTGATATGACACAATTAACCTTGCGACCCTTTGGCGGGGCATCCGACCAATCGAAAAGGTGGACAACAAGTTATCTGTAAGTATTAATGTCAACCGTAAGTTAAATTCCAAAATGTCAAGTCCAAGCCACGTATAATTCATTATGGTTCCAAAAAACAAGGTCCTTTCGCCGAAGCTGTTCGAACCCCTCGTGGACAAGCTCCCTCCTCCACTAGCTGGAGATAACCACGTGCGCTATACGGATGGACCCGTGAGGCGGCATTTGTACATCTGGAGAACAGACATCGCTTTCTCTTCAATGAGGGGCGATGCAGACCACCGCCCAACAACGTCCTTAGCGATACTGTCTGAACGAACTTTACAGAAGACTATAACGTGCTAGGAGGTCAACCAGCGCTCATCTGCATTGAAGAAACAGAACTTCCAAGCCACCTATAACAGCTCTGTTCTGAGTGGTGCCTCGAACTCATCGGAAGTGGCAAACATCTGCCCTGCACCTCCAATCGACGACCCTAATAGAGGAAGCACTATGAAGTGCACCCTACGATGTCACCCACTTTTTCGGTCTTAGGCTCGCCCAATCCCTAGACACCACTTGACGACGCCTGCAGCTAAGTTGAGCGCTCCTTCTACAAAAGAAACTCTTTAATCTTGAGAAAGATTTGCAGTAATTTCTGTTGAGAAGTTGTTTTTGTAGCGGCACTACTAAGCCCCGCCTATTTCATTTTGTCCATCAATCATTGTCTTCAAGCTCAATTAAAAGTCGGCCCAGGAAACGGGCAATTTCAACGGGGCCGTACCAAAGGGAGAGGGATATTACTTGAGTGTGATTGAACTGGCATGTTAAGAGGGGTTGGTGTCGTGCGGGGAGTCTCCACGGTGGAGAGAATACAGAGGTGGCGCCGATGACGATACCGCTAC
>NW_016206385.1:0-2124 GCF_001687245.7 Rhagoletis zephyria
AAAACCAGAAAAAAACTATAAGTTCCTTAAATTTAATTACATAAAAAAACATTAGTCTTTTTAAAACAATAAAATCTAAAAATTAAAGAAAAACTATATTAAAACACAAAAAATTATTAAAAAAGAAAAAATGCGTAAAATAAGATTCTAAAAAATTTAATTTTATTAAAAGAATATGTTTCTTAAAATTAAAAGAAAGATAAGTCAAAAAAGGGAAAAATTTTGTTAAAATAAAAAAAAAATCTCTGCCATAGGATTCGAACCTTGGATCGCCGAATGGCACGCCAGTTCTTTGTATACATATACTCTCAAAAGAGCTTTTCTTCATGAAAGTGGGAAAGGGGCTCTTGTTCTGTAAGTTTTTCGTGCCGGAATAAACAAAATCTTTCAATCTACCTTACCTACTGTCTTTCAATTGGCTTACCAAAAACTTGCAACTGCCATAATTGCCCCGTAGGTCGCTTTTCCGTCGTGAAGCCATGCTCGGCGAAGGTCTCGTCCTGTTTTCACTGTGTCAACGAAGGTAGCGTACCCCAACGTCAAAAAAATTTATTTGCAAAAAATAAGTTTAAGAAATAACTCAGTTTTATTTATGAACGAGCTAATGTTTAAGCAACACAACCGACTTCGTTGTTCATATAAAAATTCAGGATTGCCATGAAATGCTTCATAATCTAATGATCCGAACTGGGCTAAATTAAAATAGGACCACCCTTGGAGTACCACCTTTCCGACAAAAAAAAAACGAATTATCGAAACCCGTTCACGTGGTCCGAAGTTATTCGATAACATGCATAAAAGCAAAAATATTTCCACGAATTGATAACCTCCTTTTTTTGAAGTCGGTTAAAAATCACTTTAAACGCTTTCGATTAGCCCGCCGTTCTACCTTGTCAAAAATTGTGACTGTTATTGTTGCAGCCTCACCAATATAACATATTTTTTTAACTAAAGATACAGTGACAGATTACTTCCTTTTTTTATTAGCCTTTCTTTTTCCAGTAGCTTAACAAATAAAGCTCGCTCTACATAAATGAATAATTGCTTTGCCGTATGAAGTTATTACGAATCCAGTTTTGCCGTAGTCATCTACAACATTATCAACAATCATTGTATATTACTAATTTAAATTACATATATTTAATTATTATAAAAATCGCCAATTAAAACAAGTTATCCAGGTTCCCGACTGAAACTTCAAAGCTCGCTTATGCGCAAAAAAGTAAACTTAAAACCGTTAAATTTCAGTGGCATTCAACAATTTACATAATTAACCTTCTTAAAAGTTTCCGACATAAAATTTTTAGTGGCATCACGTTGCATGCATGCATGTATGTATGTATGTACATTAGACCGNCAAATTGAAAGAAATATATGTATTTATTTTTTGTCTCTAGGATTTCTAAAAGCAATTTTATTGCCAAGCCCGTTTTAAATTTTTCGTTATATCTTCGGCATTTACGGTCGGATCTTCCCCATGGAGGGTTACACTGATTTTCGCATTTTTTTTTTTTTGCGAACCTTTGTGAAAGCAATATGAACGTATTTTAATAAAATGTATGCGAAGACCATAAGGCTTGTGATGTCTATTTACTTTTCTAAAATTACAGTTTTAGGTCAAATCATGCGCGAAATTTGCGTTTCAAACAAGTAATGCGTGGTCGACTCTACGAAGTGTAACCATGCACAGTTAAAGAGTGATTTATCTAAGTTCTTTTCTCCAGAAAACATTTTTGTTTGATACAAACTTCTTATCCTTAACTAATGCAACCTTGTACTTACTGACCATATCTCAGTTTTTATCACCCTAAGGTACCATCCTAATGTTAGTAAATTAAAGCGCCACAAAACTATAGCACTACTCGTATTGCATTACCCGAGCCTCCCTCAAGTGCAGCAGTAACTCAAATAAGTTAATTACGATTGATTTAACATTAGAAAATAACATAAAAATGAGAATAGAAATAAAAACTAAGTTTACTCAACTAGTTTACAACACAAAAAAAAAACAAAACATAAATATTCTATGAGCACTACGTATCTATGTAAATATGTATATACATATTTACTGAGTAGGTAAGTCTGTATACACCTGCAAAATACTTGCTGTTAACCTTTGTGCGC
>NW_016206386.1:0-1233 GCF_001687245.7 Rhagoletis zephyria
GTGGTTATTAGGTAATATTAATGGCCATAGCACCTCTAAAGTCAAGAAAATTGTAATTTTAGTTTTGTTTTTAATTCACCATTGTTAAGCCACACTAAAGGTATTTTGTAGTGAAGCCCTATTGTGACTGCAGCATCGCATATACCGTATACGACAGTGGTGGGCGCACACATCTTATATATTATTTCTCTAAAGTATTTTTTTGTTAGTCTCCCTTTTTCTACTTTTCTAGGTAATCAATTCCACTAATAAGGTGTCATTTAAAAAGTCAGAGGTCACCTGAGTGGTCATTAGGTAATATTAATGGTCATAACACCTCTGAAGTCAAGAAATTTGTAATTTTATTTTTGTTTTTAATTTACTATTGTTAAGCCACACTAAAAGTATTTTGTACTGAACCAGTATTGTGACTGCAGCATAGCATACACCGTATACGACAGTGGTGGGCGCACACATCTTATATATTATTTCTCTAAGGCGCTATTTTGTTAGTCTTCCTTTTTCTACTTTTCTAAGTAAGCAATTCCATTAATGAGGTGTCATTTGAAAAGTCAGAGGTCCACTGAGTGGTTATTAGGTAATATAATGGTCATAACAATGTTTTTAATTTACCATTGTTAAGACACACTAAAGGTATTTTGTACTGAAGCACTATTGTGACTGCAGCATCGCATACACCGTATACGACAGTGGTGGGCGCACACATCTTATATATTATTTCTCTAAGGCGCTTTTTTTGTTAGTCTTCCTTTTTCTACTTTTCTATGTAAGCAATTCCACTAATGAGGTGTCATTTGAAAAGTCAGAGGTCCACTGAGTGGTTATTAGGTAATATAATGGTCATAATATTGTTTTTAATTTACCATTGTTAAGACACACTAAAGGTATTTTGTACTGAAGCACTATTGTGACTGCAGCATCGCATACACCGTATACGACAGTGGTGGGCGCACACATCTTATATATTATTTCTCTAAGGCGCTTTTTTTGTTAGTCTTCCTTTTTCTACTTTTCTATGTAAGCAATTCCACTAATGAGGTGTCATTTGAAAAGTCAGAGGTCCCCTGAGTGGTTATTAGGTAATATTAATGGTCATAACAATGTTTTTAATTTACCATTGTTAAGACACACTAAAGGTATTTTGTACTGAAGCACTATTGTGACTGCAGCATCGCATACACCGTATACGACAGTGGTGGGCGCACACATCTTACATATTATTTCTCTAAGGTG
>NW_016206386.1:1355-2124 GCF_001687245.7 Rhagoletis zephyria
CTCTTAAGTCAAGAAATTTGTAATTTTATTTTTGTTTTTAATTTACCATTGTTAAGCCACACTAAAGGTATTTTGTAGTGAAGCACTATTGTGACTGCAGCATCGCATACACAGTATACGACAGCGGTGGGCACATACATCTTACATATTATTTCTCTAAGGTGTTTTTTTTTGTTAGTCTCCCTTTTTCTAATTTTCTATGTACGCAATTCCGATAATGAGGTGTCATTTGAAAAGTCAGAGGTCCACTGAGTGGTTATTAGGTAATATAATGGTCATAACAATGTTTTTAATTTACCATTGTTAAGACACACTAAAGGTATTTTGTACTGAAGCACTATTGTGACTGCAGCATCGCATACACCGTATACGACAGTGGTGGGCGCACACATCTTATATATTATTTCTCTAAGGCGTTTTTTTGTTAGTCTCCCTTTTTATACATTTCTATGTAAGCAATTCCACTAATGAGGTGTCATTTGAAAAGTCAGAGGTCCTCTGAGTGGTTATTAGGTAATATTAATGGTCATAACACCTCTGAAGTCAAGAAATTTGTAATTTTATTTTTGTTTTTAATTTACTATTCTTAAGCCACACTAAAAGTATTTTGTACCGAANAATGAGGTGTCATTTGAAAAGTCAGAGGTCCACTGAGTGGTTATTAGGTAATATTAATGGTCATAGCACCTCTGAAGTCAAGAAATTTGTAATTTTAGTTTTTTTTTAATTTACCATTGTTAAGCCACACTAAAGGTATTTCGTACTGAAG
>NW_016206387.1:0-2124 GCF_001687245.7 Rhagoletis zephyria
GCCAGCTCGTCAGCCACGCAGTTCCCCCCAATGTCGCTGTGTCCCGGAAGATGACGAGGTAGAATCACCTCAACACTACCTGGCAGTTGGAATCCGCTAAATTTAGGTGGGCAAATTTTTTGCGATAATTGCTGTTTATTTTATAGCTTGGAAGCATATTTGTCAGTTGCGGTAGAANTATTTTATAGCTTGGAAGCATATTTGTCAGTTGCGGTAGAACTATGGTGAAATCAGGGTTAATGAGCAGATTTTATTGGAGTTTTGGATTACTCTTCCACCCATTCCCGAAATTTCAAAGTTTGAATTTTTTGTTGGGAGCTTTAGTCGGTTCTTTGTGAACCTTGATCTATTAGAGCTCTAAGCTTAAATAGTTCTCCTCGGTGGTCGATGGAGATAACTGCAGTGGGAAGTAAAATGTTGCTTTCATTGTTTGCATGCAGGGCTTGTATATTTGCTGCTTTTGAGCAGCATGATCGCTCTTGTGTAATTTCGGGGTCCTGCGTTTTGGGGTCTTCGGGTCTAGTTGTTGCCAATAGACCAGGAGTTCTGTAANTGTGAACCTTGATCTATTAGAGCTCTAAGCTTAAATAGTTCTCCTCGGTGGTCGATGGAGATAACTGCAGTGGGAAGTAAAATGTTGCTTTCATTGTTTGCATGCAGGGCTTGTATATTTGCTGCTTTTGAGCAGCATGATCGCTCTTGTGTAATTTCGGGGTCCTGCGTTTTGGGGTCTTCGGGTCTAGTTGTTGCCAATAGACCAGGAGTTCTGTAAGAGTTCTAGCTTTTTTGGGGTGTGCTTGTAAAATTTGTTATGTGAAGCATCGAATGATGTCTCCTGTGACAATATACGCAGTTAAATTTGCTTCCACATTATTTTAACCTGTGAGACTGAGATAAGCAATTGGTACAAAGCTTTGAGCTTCTAGCGAAATTATTTCTTTCGTTAATTGTTAGTTTTTTAAATCTCTCGCAAGATCTTAATTTGTGACCTCCTTTACACAATCCGCATGACGCATATTTATTTTAAGTTATGAATGACTGCGATCTATTGAAGCTTCTCTTGTGTGATGTAGGATTTCTGACTTGGGTTATATTGAAGCTTCTATGTAGATAATTTTGTGTCTTTTTGGGTTTTGATAGTTTTTTATCTACCCTCTCTGCTATTTCGTACTGTGTAGTGAGAAAATCTTTCATTTGTTGTCATGTCGGACATTTTTTTCGGGATGGAAGCTATTACTCCCATAGAAGTAACGATTTTTCAGGCACTGTTGCGGAACATATATTTACCAGAATTGGGTCCCAGTTACCTGTAGGAATGTTTTGAGTTTCTAGCACGGATAAACAGTTTGTAACAGTGGACTGTAATTTTATGAATTCTTCGCTAGTTTCCTTTTGAATTTTTGGCCAGTTCATTCGAATCTTTACTTGATTATCGTATTCATTTTCGTATCTTGATTTGAGTGCTTCCCAAGCCAGACTGAAATTGTCGTCATTTAATGCGAATTGTTTAACTATACTACCTGCTTGACCTTTTGTTTTGTACCTGAGGTGGTACAGTTTTTGTGCTTGAGACAGTTGTGGATGGTTTATGTACACGGCCGTAAACATGTCCCGCAAGGCCGGCCATTCTTCATAACCTCCGTGAATTACTTCTGTGTCACATGCTGGCACTTTGAGGTATATGCCTGAACTTGCTTCTTGCGCTTGGGGTATTTCTACTCTCTGTGGTGGAGTACGTGCGCTGATTGATTTTAATAATTTAAGCTGATCGGAAATCATAGCTTTTGTTTCTTCATATTGGTCAAGGCAGGTTTCCTATTTGGCCGAGGCCGAAGCTTTAAAATTAGCGGGAAAAACGGAATCATCCGTTTCGATAATTGTATCGTATGCCGCTTGAAGTCGGACCCAAAAATTGTCAAGGTTGTGGTTTTTTATCTCTAGAACCGATTCCGAGTTATCTTGTATTGGGACGGAGGAAAATCGAGGTGCAGTATTTTATCAAACTGTCACTATCAGAAATGAATCTTGCGCCTGAGAAATCTTTTGTTTTTCTCTGTTTTGCAACCTGCTTCAAACGTGTAGCTTCTGCAGGTGTGCCTTGAGGTTTGTCCTCATCAACCATTG
>NW_016206388.1:0-2124 GCF_001687245.7 Rhagoletis zephyria
AAAAAAAAAACACTTCCGTTGTTTTTCATACTTTGATTTGGTAAGTATACAGTGCAATATATGTACACAAAAAAATTAGCTGCACGGGCCTGCATTTTTGAAGTTAATACACTTTTTCTGTGACATCCATGCGTGAACTTTAATTCGAATATACATATAAACAATAAAAGCACCTGGCTGGCAAAGCCGGTGAAGGCTATTACCTTAATAGGATGACCTTACTAGCCACCTAATGTTAAGTTCCTGTTTCTAAGTACAATCAGCCACTTCATTTATCGTTTAAAAATCTGCTGTGAATATATTAAAGGACCTGCTACTAGTTTTAATTCCCTTGGAGTTTATTTCAACTGTCTCTTTTCTTGGTGAAACCGACTCGAGGATACTTTGCTTGGACCAGCTAGGCAACGCAGTATCCAATACCATTGTAGTGGACCAAAGGCGCTGATTTTCCCTCGGCTGTGAAAGTATATATTTTAATTTTTGTCTTAATGGCAGGTACCTGGAAAATACTACATTCATGCGGAAGCCCAAATTTGGGTTTAATGGAGAACTTCTTTAAAAAAACCACTCCACCAGCCCTTCCGTCAATATTCCACCCATCTGTGTCGCACTCATGCCCAGAGAGAATTTGGTGGGAGAAAGAGCCAATTGCTGCCAGTTTGGCCATGCAGTGATCCACGTTATCAGGTATAAAATCATAGCCTCCAAGATAACATACATTAAAAGAATATCATCCATAAACTGAATCAGTTAAGTAGCCGGTGCCTCAAGTCTGACTGCAGCGCTTGAGTAGCTGCTTAACTATATTACCCGCCCTTCAACCCGACCACTTGGAATCATATGTCTCCTTATACGATCATCAGTTAAGTTTGGCGATAAACCAATGTAATCGAAACAACAACAAAATTTATCACTGGAGAAGTTCTTCAAGGACAAATACATACATATGCATGTATATCCAAGATTGTGGATTTTTATTCATAGACGACTTCACAGCTTAATTAAAGCTCATAAAAGAACGAGAGTCATTAAAACACTATTAGTGAGTGAAACATGGTTCATTACCTGTGCCCTTCCAAATGAAGCTCTGGGGCAAAAGGATGGCTGATATTCAATACCAAAAAAAAACATAGTGACTCGTATAATAAATAACTACAATGTCATTCAAATGTCTAATGATTTTTCATACAAAGGCGGACAGTTGCTTGGGTAATCACAATTTCAGCATACCAGGTGTGAAAATCACCTTTTTTCTTACCATGCTCCACCCTCCGTCCCAAATCCATTTGCGTCCGATTTAGAAGCCAGTTTCACACAGGCGTTTGCGAGCTATTTAATGATATAAAAATAAATAAAATGTGCGTACGTGCGGCAGGCAGTGCAAGACAAGAAGCCTTAGTCGTAAAGGCAATATATTACACCAACAACGAAAATGGCAATATATTACTTAACAATAAATACACAAACCAAGGAGCAAAAAAGGTAAGAATCCAATAAGAAGACAAAGAGTGAAGGTGAGCGCCACAACGAGATGCATATATGTATGTATGTTCATACATGAAAAGGTAACAACGTGAATAAAAAGTAACACCTACTTACAGGCGCATTACCTTGGCGCGTAGAGCTGCTACAAATCATGCCCTAGCCAAGGGCAAAATGTGAATGGTAATTTGTAGGTTGTGGTAGCAGTATGACTACAAATCACAGTCACTGTCAATAAATTGAATGAATGCGTGAAATCAGAGGGTGGTGGGGGAGGTGGATGCAAGGAATTTGTGAAGAAGTCGCAAAGGTGTAACCGTCCGCGGCAGGTGCGATGGTGCGGCAGTCAGGTAATGGCAATGACGGTGCAACTGGCGTTGAGCCTCGCTTTGGTTATTTGCCCTTTGTTAGGTTACTTTTGCAATACGCGAGCATAATACACGCATACACTCACGCATAGCACTCCTTCATATTTGCATTGCTCATAGCTTTTTATCTACATTGCTGCCATGCTTGGCACGCTGACCGCTACGTTTTTGTTCTTCCTCTTTCTTGCCAACACATTTTTCAGGTCAACAACGTCCGTCAATGTGCTATTAGGTTTGTATAGTAACCAATAGTCAGTACTAATTTGTACTGGAA
>NW_016206389.1:0-2124 GCF_001687245.7 Rhagoletis zephyria
ATAAAACAACTTAACAACAACAAAAATTGTTAAAACACAAAACACTTTTTATACACAATTGATTGTTTTTGCACCAAAAACCGTCGCATTTATCAAATTGCAATTTCTCTTTTATGCACTAAAACACGCTTTAAATTATGTATTGTTTTTTAAAACAAAAAAAATAGTTTTAGTTTAGCTCAAAAGAACAGAAATCACCTCTTTATACAATTGGGGGATTTTTAATGCGAAACACACATACCCACACACAGCAGACATAGCAGTGCACCAGAAGAAAAGTATAGCCTTTGCTTGTGCAGAAAAAATCCTTTATTTGTGTGTTTGTGTGCGTGTAAATGTGTCTCTGCTACACTTATTTTCCCTGCACCCTACAATTACCTTTGGTCTACCCTCATTTTTCCTCATTGAGCAGCTACTGGTGGTGGTGGTGGTGGTGGTGGTGGTGAACTCTTTACAACTCGTTCAGTTGTAGTAGCTGATTTTTCCTGGTCAAAAAGCTGCTTCTTCTTGCTGCAGTACTTGGTCGGGTACACTGCCTCCGGGTGCTGGCCACAGATGGGCAGCGGGTGGCCGACGGCGTTGAAGACCCACCTGTCCAGGGGCAGCACATCGGTGGGCGCAAAGGTCAGGTAGAGGTACTTGAGGGTGCCGCTGAGAAAGGCTGCCGGTTGGGCGTCTATTCCATCTAAATTCCACTCATCAACGCTTTTGACGTCGAGAATCGGTTTGAATCCACTGCCANGAAGACTGCCGGTTGGGCGTCCATTCCATCTAAATTCCACTCATCAACGCTTTTGACGTCGAGAATCGGTTTGAATCCACTGCCATTGCGAACTTTGCAGTGCTTTGCAATTGCCTGTGCCATTTCCCAAGATCGTTCTCGGTACTTCACGTCGCCCGTCAGGCGCCACAGGAAAAAGTTGGTCTCTGCATATTCGTGGCTAAAAATAAATAAAAAATAAAATAAAATGATATGATATGATAATTAAAATGGAAAGTTTTGCCCGTACTCAAGGTTGTAACGCGAAACAGCACGTTGGGAAAAGTCTTGAGGATAGAAGTTTAGTGGACCTAGCTTGGTAGCCGTCCTTGTCGCTGCTTGGTAGCACGTTTCCGCTAGTTGAATGGCCAACTTCCAGTGCTGAACGGCTGTCTCCAATGTTAAGTTTTTGGTAAAATTGGAATATTTTTCAATTTCTTTTGCTCCTAACGCCAACATGCCGCCCACAAAACAAGCAGTGTAGTCCATATAGGTTGGATATTGATTAAAAATATTTCCCTTTTTTACACCTTTGTACGTGGCCAGTCCTAGGCCAGTGCTGTCATTGCCTTGAAGAAGTTCAATCTTGATGAGCCCATGAATCGTCTCGTTGTACAGCAGCAACTTTTCAAGGTCACGTTTTCCTGACTGAATGGCCGAAGTTAGCAACGAGCGGTAAAAAGCAGATGTTTGTTGGTTTAGAACAAGTTGATTGCTGAAAACGGCATACTCTAAATTGACTAAATAGGGGAAATAGTATTCACCCGTTTTAGGTGATTTGGGCCTCAGCTGCACCAGTTTTGCTTTAATCCTGCCCGCTCGCTCCTTCACCTGATCGCGGTCATCAGTCAGGTCGCCCAGGTAGACGGCCTCCAGGTAGTCGCCGCCAGCAGTGGCTAAATCGGGATCATAGCTAGACCCTAGTGTTTGTTTTCCGCTGCTAAAGTTGAAAAAAGGATAGGGAAGTCCGAGGGAGGTGTTGTAGGCCGGTTTAACCGCCCTGGCCACGCTGGAAGCCACCTCAAGGAGACGCCGGTCGGCGCCACCGGTGAGGGCGAACATCGAGAGCAGGCCGCCGATCAGCTGCACGTTGACCCCCTTAACAGCGGCGACCTCTGTGTAGTCCTCCAGTTGGAGCGCCCTCTCCACCAGCAGCAGCCGGCGAGNCATAAATTTATTTCGCAAAAACAGACATTTTGCTAAATATATTTAAGAAAGTTCTTAATCACGTGACCCAAATTTTTTACAGTGGGGCGAACATCGAGAGCAGGCCGCCGATCAGCTGCACGTTGACCCCCTTAACAGCGGCGACCTTTGTGTAGTCCTCCAGTTGGAGCGCCCTCTCCACCAGCAGCAGCCGGCGA
>NW_016206390.1:0-2124 GCF_001687245.7 Rhagoletis zephyria
TATTCAGTGTACAAAATAAACGCAAATTAAATGAGTTTGTACAACATGGTCACTAATGTAGCGATAGGTTGTACAACTTGCCAACATCTTTCATACAACCAAGACATAAATTCATTCAACAGGCTCACAAACGGTGCAATCTAGAGCAAAACAACACCAAGTTTAACCAACGGTCGCTACGTTTATGGCTTTCTTTAAGAAACATCGGGCGAAAATTTCAACTGCTCCTGTAACACTACCTTATATAAGTTGGCCTTGCTATCATCCTCACATATGTTCATCAGAGTATACCAACGAAGGCCGAGGTAATACAAGGAGATAGCAACAACGGACGGACAGACGGACAGACGACGGACACACAAACATGGCTTAATCGACTTCTCTATTCATTCTGTATACATTTGTCTATATCTATCTCGATTCGTTTTGGCTGTTACAAACAACCGTTACGTGAACAAAGTTAATATACCCTTGCGCGCAAATGCGCTCGGGTATAAAAATTACACGCACAATGACAAACATGAACAAACGTACGACAAACACATAATTTTTGACAATCAGTACAGTTCGCATTTATATCAACGAGCAGCTTATTAGATTTGTTTTCGTTTGTACTACATATCGCGCACCGTCTTCAAAAGAGTCACAACTCAAAATAATATGTTCGTCAGAAAATACGAAAAATTATTTCGTTGCACATGCTAATCATATGGGCAAGGACGACTTTACCTTAAGGTTTTCAAACAAATTATAACAAAAATTTGCTCCAGCTTTTGCTGAAAGGTAAATAAAAGCTCTGTGTACATTTTTACTGCATAGTTTCAAAAATGTCAAATTTTGAGTTGTGACTCTTTTGAAGATGGTGTGCGATATGTGCATATATACATGTACACAAACATATGTACATACACAAACATATCTACATACATACAAATATATGTACAACCATTCAAACATATGTACATACATGAAAACATTACATCAACGAAGCCCGTTTGCTTCATCATAAATTAGAGCGTTCCAGCACGTCTACGATTTGCAGGTTTTGCAGGATTTAGTCCAAAGTCGTTCCCAGATCCAGAAATTCTGTATCTGGGAACACTCCCGGGAACTGAGCAACTGTTCCCAGAATGAAGTTTCAAGATTTAGTCCGGAGTTTTTCTTCTGGAAAATTCATGAAAAGTGTCAAACGATAGGTAGAGTTNCGCGCAAATGCGCTCGGGTATAAAAATTACACGCACAATGACAAACATGAACAAACGTACGACAAACACATAATTTTTGACAATCAGTACAGTTCGCATTTATATCAACGAGCAGCTTATTAGATTTGTTTTCGTTTGTACTACATATCGCGCACCGTCTTCAAAAGAGTCACAACTCAAAATAATATGTTCGTCAGAAAATACGAAAAATTATTTCGTTGCACATGCTAATCATATGGGCAAGGACGACTTTACCTTAAGGTTTTCAAACAAATTATAACAAAAATTTGCTCCAGCTTTTGCTGAAAGGTAAATAAAAGCTCTGTGTACATTTTTACTGCATAGTTTCAAAAATGTCAAATTTTGAGTTGTGACTCTTTTGAAGATGGTGTGCGATATGTGCATATATACATGTACACAAACATATGTACATACACAAACATATCTACATACATACAAATATATGTACAACCATTCAAACATATGTACATACATGAAAACATTACATCAACGAAGCCCGTTTGCTTCATCATAAATTAGAGCGTTCCAGCACGTCTACGATTTGCAGGTTTTGCAGGATTTAGTCCAAAGTCGTTCCCAGATCCAGAAATTCTGTATCTGGGAACACTCCCGGGAACTGAGCAACTGTTCCCAGAATGAAGTTTCAAGATTTAGTCCGGAGTTTTTCTTCTGGAAAATTCATGAAAAGTGTCAAACGATAGGTAGAGTTGCATTTGTGTACAAAAACAGAACGCGGAGAAAGCAAATAACCTTACATTTGTTTAAAAATTAGTAAGCAATTAGTATTAATTACATAGATTTNTAAAAATTAGTAAGCAATTAGTATTAATTACATAGATTTAAATAGTTATTAACAGGTCTATTCTGCACGTTACTGAAGATTTTGTAACCGGAAAAT
>NW_016206394.1:0-2124 GCF_001687245.7 Rhagoletis zephyria
TTTTATTTAAATAATTTATGTATGTATAAATACATATGTATGTATGTATAAATACATATGTATGCATGTATGTATAATTAACCTATCACATTATATTGTTGCTTTTCTAACTCGCATTTCGTTAGTTTTGTCTTCAACAGTTGGCTGGCAATTTTTTTTTTTTGTTGTTTAACGCAGCAGTTAGGCACCTTAGTAAAGTAGGGTTTGAAGGTTCTCTGGGGACCCTATCGCAACCATATCGGAGTGCTTTTAACTTGGCATACATGGGGCTTATGAGAAAAGGATATAAAGTTAAGCTCAAAAATTTGAGAGAAACCTAAACTTTGAGATAACATTTGAGTGGTAAGTCTAAAAAAAAAATTGTTCGTTTAAAACCAAATCTTTCATTGAATTGCGGTTACTGTGTACGCATTACTGTCCTTAGTTTTTTCTATATACATATATTTACGCATGATTTCTCTCATAAACAAAATTTCCGCATAAGTCCCATTGTGCACCAATTTCACTCTTGTGCTTTTTTATAAAAGTTCTTTCTCGAAGAGAAACAAAGTTGAAAATTATTAATGAAAATTCATTTTTTTTTAGTTTTGGTGTCTGTACATTAGAGTTATAAAAAAAAATTCTTGATGGTTTGGGGCACCTTGCAAAATTTTTCCTCTTGCCGAAAGAGGTGCTGGCACAAAACTCAAAAATCACATATATTTTTGTCAGTTTCAAAGCGGTCCAATAGCGCATTTCAAGGTCATTGAGCACCCTGTATTGGTAACAGTAGAAAATTGAAAGTCGTTATAGATATTATAAATATCAAAATGGAAAAATTAAAGGAGTGCTCCGTTTTCCACGATGAAATTTTTTCCCATACAAAAATTGCACCACTCTAATGTACACAGGAACCCTCCTAATACACTGTGCGAAAATAAATTTTACAGTATACACGCGAAATAAAGGGACAAATATAATAAAACTGCGTTTATAGTTTTTCTCTCTGACGTCAGAATTTGTTAAAAGGACTTTGATTTCCAAAATATGATTTATTAAAAAAAAACTGTTTAAAATATTCAGAGCATTGTACAATAACAATATGGGTGACGAATAAAACAGAAAATTCTACAGAATCGAAAACAATAAAATTTTCTGGTGCGCATTTTTAAGTTTTATCCTTGAAAATTTCAAATATTTATTTTTGAAAAAAGTATACGATTTAATTTGGCCTTATAACTTTATTTGTTTTGAATAAAAAAAAATATTTAAATGGCATTTTCAATACCTGTGCGTTCTTGTGAACCAAAAATTTAATTTTTAAAATTCTATAGAATTTCCTCTTTATTTGGTACCTACATACATATATACATATACATATTGCTACTTTACAATGCACTGATTTTTTTTCATAATTATTTGAATAAATCATATCTTTTAAAAATCAAAGTCCTTCAAAAAAATAAAAAAAAAATCTGAGGGAGAAGACTAAAAACTATATTTGGCCCCTAATTTCGCGAATACTTTTACATACTACATATTGATCGCTTCATGTGTTTTGAAATTTTTTGGTTTTTGTCGCACTGTGATATGTAAGTAAATAAAAGCGACATGCTTCTCTTGGTAAAAATGAGCGCTTTGGGCACTATGTTGGTGTTCTTTTGGTCTGGTCTGTATAAATACAGTGCTTACTTTCTTTTACAAAAAATATGTCTCATTCTTTAAGGCACATTTTCTTGGCACATTTGCATTGCTTCTTTGATAAGTATTTTCAATAAAATTTTTTAATGGGAAAATCTCTCATAACGGTAAAAACTTTCTACGTAATCGTATTTTAAAACGTCTCATTAAAAATTTGTTTGAAACTGTTATGATAGTTAAAGAAACAAAGCTCAGAAAGCTCAGCCCTCATCTAAAAACGTATAANGCGATTAGACGCACACGGAACAGCACTCGTATTTAGCCCCAGTATGACTGCATCAATCCCTAACCTTCCGCCTCACTGCTTAGCGCTGCATCGCACCGCCGCACCGCACCGCACCACTTTACGCCACACCGCTTAGTGGCCATTCACCAGCGTCGTTGTGGGCGCATGAACGCCGGGTACACTAAGACTGTTGTCGATGCCGTTCGTCGCCAACACAG
>NW_016206395.1:0-2123 GCF_001687245.7 Rhagoletis zephyria
GCAAACAAAAACTTCAAAGCAATCTGCAAAGTGTGAGTATATGCAAATTAAAACAAACAGATTTGGAAATTATTTTATTGAAATGCATAGAATGTTTGATTTTGCTCTTTCACATACAAAAAAAAAAAGCGTTTGATATTAATTGAATTAATAATTGCGTTTGTTTACTCATTTCCAATAAAAGTTTTACGAATTTTCATGTTTTGGCGTTTTCGTACGCAAAAACTTGCAAAGTAGGGGAAATTGAGAGAGCGGAAAATGACAGTTGAAGTTGCAAGTTTTTACTGGATTTTACTGGATAAATTTTTACTTGTAAGAATTTGCCAGTACGAAAACAGCTGATCGCATGTTGCTGGATGAAATTTAAACTATTAAGGAAACTGTTTGTGGGTTTTTATNGCTTGCAAATTATTGCTGGAATAGCGTTCGCGTACTTTTTTGTAAATTTTGTCTATGAGAGCGAATTCTTAGAAATAAAGTTACTGGAGAGTTGCTGGCAAGTTACTGGATAATTTTTAAACAAACACAACTAATCTCAAAGGTATTTAAAATTTTAACCGACCTCACAAAAAGGAGGAAGGTTATCAATTCGTCGGAATATTTTTATTTATTTNAGCGAATTCTTAGAAATAAAGTTACTGGAGAGTTGCTGGCAAGTTACTGGATAATTTGTAAACAAACACAACTAATCTTAAAGGTATTTAAAATTTTAACCGACCGCACAAAAAGGAGGAAGGTTATCAATTCGTCGGAATATTTTTATTTCATTTTGTTTTTCTATGTTTTATTTTTTATATATGTTACCGCATAACTTTGGACCACGTTAACCGATTTTTATAATTCTTTTTTTAAAGGAAAGGTGTTATCTCACAGGTGGTCCCATTCTAATTTGGTTTAAATCCGATCTGTGGACCATGAAGAGATTCACGATAGTCTTCAATTTTTATATTGAGAATTGAAGTCGGTTTTGTTTTTTGCTTAAAAATTACTTGTTTACAAAAGTTTTTTATACAATACAATGAATGGTTAACCAATACTATAAACAATATTGTGTGTATTTTTAATTTTTATGCTAATTCGTGTAGCGAAAAACCTCGTTAATTCAAGAAATTTCGTTTTAATAATGAAACCAATTTTGGTAGTTTGGAAACTGATGTGGTAGTCGTTTTGGTACCTAAAAATAATGTCAAGTGGCAATACTGAATCGAAATATAAAAATTAATCAATAAATTTTTAAAAGGTACATCATAAATTTTGCTTTAAATATATCTGTGCCTTAACTTTTTAGTATTTCGAAAATCCTCATATTTATATTTGCTATAGAAAAATTATCCAATAGAAAAATAATTTGGTGGATTTTTTTGCATAAATAAATCTGTGTGATTTTTCACAAATTAATAAGAAAATGTTTTTTTTCTTTATGATTATGTTTTCTAACTAGAAAACTAGTGTTATACTTGTTTTTGCATCAATTGCGTTGAATCTGTACGACCCACTAGCACTTATATTTCCCGATCTAATTTTTGAGTTGTGCCTCTTTTGACGACGGTGCGCGATATGAATACCCAATAAAAATATAAATTGGAAAATCTACCACTTCTTATTCAAATCTACATTTTTTTGCCGATTCTACCACACTAAAATAAGAGGAGGTTTGCACACTGATATTTTGTCTCTTTGAGAGCAAATGATGCTAAATTATCAGAATTTATGCTGCTGGATATTTTGTCCGCGCAATACGAGTACACAAATTAAATTTGGTAACTTTTGATAAAGAGAGTACCTTATTTACTCTTTTATTTTTCCTCTCAGTTGCCAGAGAACCGAGAACGGGATCGACTTCCAGTAAAATCTGGTAAAAAATTGTAAATCCGGATCCATGCGGGATCACAACTGAACCTATCGCTTTTTGCTCTTAATCGAGTAAAAATGCCGCCGGATCATTTTTTATTGCTTCATTAGGTCTCCCATTTGACACCAAAGCGAGTTATGAAGGAGGTCAAAACCAACAAATCTCGCTTATTGCTCCGAAAATATATCAGCGAGCCTTATTTTATTGCTCGCCTAAGATATCAATCGTCGCCTGGGTAAAAGATTGTCGTATGTTAATTTCGGCAGGTTGT
>NW_016206396.1:0-2123 GCF_001687245.7 Rhagoletis zephyria
GGCTGCATAGGATGTATGGAAAATACACATTTCATATCAAGATATATATATCTCACAACATACAGAAACTCATTCAAGGTTTTTATAATTCGCACTTGACTTCAGAGATTAATTCTACAATGGCTTAACGCTATTATGAAGGCCGCCCAGTGGATCATAGCTTCCGTCCTTTCACTGCGGTCTAAGTCTCAACCTATTTGCGTCTAAATGCTCGGTGATTGTTGTCTGGGCTCGTGGACACAAGGGCATGCCCGGCAACTGCAAGGCCGACGAGTTGCCTGTGAAAATGAAGGAAATATCCGTCGCTAAAAAAGTATGTTCAAGACGTGAGCATACCTCTAGATTATAGCAAACTCATCGATAAGGTAAAACCAGGTGGGCCATGGAAACCACCCGCTGACTAATAACCAAATTTGGCGAAAGTTGGTGTAAAGCGATCTCTAAGATTAATAGTCAGGGTAATCGCCAGATACTGTGGCTAAGTAATTAGAGGTGCGTACTACCAATCTGCAGGACATGGGGTCGATAACAGCGCCAAAATAATATAATAATTATTATTATTACCCGGACATTGCCTTATGGGCCTACATGGCAAGAGATTGGTATAGGCAACCAACCAACGTAACATAAAACATGGGACGAGGTGTGTTCACCACAGGCATTACTGTCTTCTACCGACAGCTAAGAACTTATGCCATTGCGAGCCGTTTCCATAGTAGCGAGTTGACCCTAGGTTCGGCAGTTAATTCAAGTTTTTTTTTGAACGAATGAGAGTTAAGTCGCCACAGTGAAAGGAGATCTAAGTGATGGGGTTTAAAACTGTATTCGTTCTAGTAAAGAGATTAATCCTTGGCGTCACACAGTGGGATAATCGATCCCGAAAGTGGAAATCAATTCATACGTACATTTAATGTAACATATTTCGACGTATTTGTATAACTAGCACCAAATGAAGTAAAAAGAAGACAAATCCAAAAATAGTTTAGTGGGATTTTTTTTTTATGTAGGTTTTTATGGCGTTACCAAAGAGCGAGAAAAGTTAAAATTTAATTGTTTCTCCCATAAATAATATTTATTATTAATGATAATTTGTCAAAAATCCTAATCATCATTTATTACAAGTTATACACCACTTCTATCATTATAATAATTATCTTCATCATTATCTTCATTACAATTTTCATCATCAACATCACCTACAACATCACTTTTTTAGGTAATTTTTTATATGGTCAACGAATACGAATTATACAAATTTTCTCATCAACAATTATCTACGTGTTTTTGTTAAGCCCAGAAAGTAATTTAGAATATATAACCTTTAATCAAAATAATCACCGTCTTCGCTTGCGTCATTGTCATCAATATTAACATTTTCATCACCGCTATGAGGCTTCATAATTAACAGCTGTTGTGCTTCTTACGGCAAATCCTGCAATTTTTTTCTGGTAGTTTTCTCATACTTGATACAACAGGGTTGGGGCGAATCTAAAGTCTATTGAATATATCTTCATTCGTATTTTTTCTGTTGCACTTGCCAGAAAAATTTTCCCTGTAGCTCTTAAAATATTTTTCGCGCCTCTAGAGCATCTTCTGACAATTGACGTTTATTATTTCTGAACATAGAAAACCTGTAGAGGACTCAAACCAACTTTTGTTTGCTTAAAAAAACGTTCTTCGTGACTACAGGAAAATATCTTTTCATTAAATTCTTTTAAATTTTCATCAGATGGCCTGATGCGATCTTTTATTTGTCCCGTTAAAACGTTAAATCTATCATTGAATTGATCGCAGCCAGAGTTTTTCATTATTTCATAAAGGCTTTGATAATTGATATTTGAGCTCGTTCCTATAAAGAAAATAATCAAATAATTAGGCCTTTAAAGTCTCGGTTTCCCCGTCTACCCGTAACCATATTAGTTAAAAAATATCATCACTATCATTAATTCTATTCAGTGCACATGATATTCATGCATAGAAATAGCAACACTATAAACAATAACCAAGATTATAATTAAGACTAAAAATATGCAATATGTACCATTCTTTATGGTTTATGGACAAGTAATTTACGTAATTCTAAGCTATTATTGTAAAATTTAATAAGCCCAAATTTTATTTTA
>NW_016206397.1:0-2123 GCF_001687245.7 Rhagoletis zephyria
GCACTTCATATGCCTAATATGCGATAGAGAGAGAGAGAGAGGGAAAGAGGGAGATAGTGCATTATGTGAACCGTTTACCATTTATTAATTGGGGTACTCCCTCCTTTGTAGGTGTCATGCTCTAGCTTACGTAGGCTGTTGTGCAATGAGCTGGGATTTATTCAGGGATGCTTACTACTATCTCAAAAATGCATCCAGGAGTGCAGTGGAATCGATGCTTAAAGCACCGTGTGATAGTCAAGCTGGGTTAGCGTTGACCATGGCTGGAAATGCCAGCGAGATATTACTTCATTAAGATCAGCGACAAGAGGTTTGAGAATTGTATAAAAAATGCATATCCACTTAAGAATGTGCGAATTGCTTTTAAACACAAGTGCATGTATGCGTTCGCTGCACTAAGTTTAGGCAAAAATGCTATTCAAATGAGCGTGTGTGTCTGCTGCTCTTTGTTTATGAGGGAAATGTATAAGTCACTTAAACACCCTCCTTTCATCAACAATCAAAATGGAGCCTTCTATGTTCATCCCACAATGCTCAGGCTCCACTTAAGTTTGGAGTCTAGAAAAAATTTCAAGATATTGCACCTCAACGTGGTAGTCTGCAGCAGAAGTTTCTAGCATACATAAAATAACTTCATTGATGTTTCCAGGTTGAAAGTCGAAGAACCAAAGCGATCGCACTGTGATGGAAAAAAGGAATACCTTCCGTATTTTTCACGTACGTACGATGCGAAGATCAAATATCCACTGAGGCTACTATCTTGTTGCAGCCAAGATACCCAACTTCTTCGCGTTTCGACTGGCTCCCCTGCTCTCTGAGAGCACTCTTAAACAAACCGATGTACGCAAGCAGTACGACCCCATCTTCTCCACGAGGAGGTGGTGAAACCGTATCCCTAGTCTATGATGACTTAATCGAAGTCACATCGCGCTACAATGGCGAGGTACGATTAGCTATTTCACTTTTATGCGGAATATGGTCGAAAGGAAGCATATTTATCAACTCGAATTTAAATATACTCCGCCCAATCCACAAGAAAGTTTATCTTGGCATATGCATCCGTACTACCGCCGTTGAATAAGTAAATAGATTAGCAACAAGAGTTTACGCGGTGTACATGGCTCAGCGGCTTGTGTTACTGGCTTTGCACATCGATAATGCGGGCTCGATTCCTGCTGAAGTCTAGAGAAAGAATTCTGATGAGATGTGGTGATCTCTGAAATAGCAGCTATAGCTTTCAACCCTTAGGCTTTGTTGTTTTTTTTTATTTTTCTTAAAGAATAACAATCGTGGTACAAAGCTCAAGAGCACTATTGAAATAAATATTATACCGCATAATAAAATTGACAAGCAAACAATAAAATCTCATGCTGGTCCATTGGACTAGGCCGTTGGACAAAGGGTTAATACTGCAAGCTCTGGTAGTAGAATGAGTAGTAAAATTCCATTTAAAAAATTGTATGCGCATAATGGATAAGTTGAATCCAAAGCAAGTCTGAGTCACACTAAAGTAGATGTTTAAAATATCGCCAAANAATTTTGGCAAAATATGTATAAGCATCGATGAAAAACATCGAGTTTTCAATCGATTGTTTGCATCCCCACTTGTGCAGTAAGGCAAACAGAGACTCAGAATTCGTTGTGACACTAACTTTCCTATGAGGCAAACTTTAACATATTCCATTTAAGGAATATACATACATACTATATGTATATAAGTACTAGCTGCGTGGGTTTTTAAACACATAACTTTATACATAGATACACAAATATGTAGATATTCCTATTATCTCTACACAAATAAAAACATTGATAGAGATTTAATTCTACGTGGCTTATATCCTGTGGAATATATGTTATTTAAAAAATATAATTACATACTTATATTCATTTGTACGTGTTGCATTTCTTCTGGCGTAGAAGCATGGTTGTGGAAAACAGAAGTACATACGTATGTATGTATACATGGCCTATATATGTGTGTGGAAAATTTTTGTTTTAGTTCTAATTTAATAAACATTTGGTTTTATGAAAAACATGACAACTGACGAAGTGATTTCAGGAATAATTGGCTAACATCTGTTTATAAACTCATTAGTTAAATAAATATGCAGTTGAATTTG
>NW_016206398.1:0-2123 GCF_001687245.7 Rhagoletis zephyria
CATCAACATGCACGTCCATCGCATTTGCAGCAATAATAGGAAATGTTGCCTGATGTTGGATGTTTGGTAGTGTGAAAAGGTTGCTGCAGTGGGCAAGTGGGCGTATGTGCATATATGTAAACCAAATACAAACAATACAAACATTTGTACTTGTAATTAACTTCATACAATAAGCTTGAATCCCTATGAATCCTAATGATAAAAAATGACAAAAGAAAGAAGAGCAAATGTATCCAACTGTAATGCAAGCAAATTTCATTCTGAGTATTTCTAACATAATTAACAAAGTAAACAATTCAAGTGCAGTAATAGAAATTTGTAAGAAAATAAATTGTATAAATATTAAGTTTACCATTTTTAATAAAATATGCATAATATGTGGACATACAAACATACATATTTATTTACGTATAGACACACACATAAATACATAATTTTGTATATAAAATAAGTACTTATACTTTTGTTGTAAAAAATAATGTATATTTGTAAACTGAAACAANTCAGAAGGACCACTTTGTAATGGATGGCCTATAAACTTTCATAACTTCTCCTTTAATACTATAAAACGTAAACTGATATGTATGGATCTGTACCAACATGCCTACATATTGTAGAATGGGAGGTATATAAATATGTAATTGGTGCACCCTACCTACCTACAAATACAAATCTTAGAATGTATTATACACATAAATGTCAAAAAATCACCAGAAAAAGATTGTAATTAAAATTGTATTCGGATTATTTAAAGGCCCAATAGTTGAAACTATCAGTGCAATGTATTAATTTAGTTATTTCCTATTAATAAGATTATTTAGATATAAATGGCAGGCAGTTCCGAAAATTGTATTCGCAAGGACACCTTCACCTAGACTAGCTTTGCCTTCCTTCAATCTCTCCTTACATTTTAGAATTCCAAACTGGTGAAAAGCGTGTCGCCGCTGCGATATCCGGCAGGTTCTGCAATTCACTTCCGAGTGAATTTCAACCAAAGTCACTTTGAATCCAAATTGAATGGGATTGAAATTCACTCGGAAGTGAATTGGAGACCCTTCCGGGTTTCCTTAATTTCCATTCCTATTCTAGAGCATCTACAACTTCGGTTCAAGCAATGTCCCTTTGGTGAATTTTTGTCTATTGTTTCTTAATATCGCTCAATCGAACGCTCGAAGCACTTCAGTATTGTCAAACTAAAATTGTAACCAATTTAGACTTCCTAATATAGGTTGTTACCTACATACATATATGAAACTGTCCTGGAAAATTCCATATCACAAAAGTCAGTTTTTCGGCTCCCACTTTCCGTTTCGACATAACGCAAAATAAAATAAAATAAATTAATGACAATGCAAAATCTAAGCCAAGTAATCAGACTTTAAAATAAGTTCAATATTCAATAGCTGTCTGTGATTTTGTTCGAAGCAAAAATTATATTTATAGCTTCCGAATTCAAGCGTTGGTCAGTCTAAAATAATCGGTGATCGCATCCCTTACATTATGCTAAATAATTTTTGTCTAGCTCACGGGTTATTGGAAAGCCTGATTGGAAAGAAACAGATTTTTTGTCCTAATGTCATGAACTACACGAATGTTTAGGTTTTTTCAATGGCAAGCTTTTTGCAATTTTCCTTGTATCATACACCCCAACAGATAATTGCAGCAGTTAAAATCTCTTTCCTGGGAGTTTTTTTTTTTTTGTATAGAGTGGCGCAAATTGAAGGGCTTCTGCTTTCGCTACTCATAGAAAAGCTTTTGTAGGGCGTACTTCAGAATTGTATATAGGAAAATCCCTTCTAGAAAGTATGCAGGGAAGTACCCTTTTAGCTTCCCTTAAGAAGGCCCACCTAAATTATCTGCTGGAATTTTGAGGATATGCCCAATAGTATCGCCTAAAAAAGCAAATTTCCAAAGTCCTTCCAACATTGACAGTAAGATTGCAAAACTTTATTTCAGTAGCGAGGCTTTTTAAAATCAATGGGGCATATTCATAGTCAACACTACACTTTTTGACAGATATTCCATTGAAAATTATGTCAAAAAGCTGCAACTGACTCTAGAGTCGCCTTTATTCTGACTACACTGAGGGAAAAAAATATTAAAATCAAATAGAAACGTAATTG
>NW_016206399.1:0-2123 GCF_001687245.7 Rhagoletis zephyria
CGATCAGCCAGTGCCGGCGACCGGGAATCTCCGCCAAGTGCTTCTTCTCCACCGGAAGCAGCCAGTACCTGACCGGCTCAGGAACTGTGGGCCACTGGGGACCGGTAGGGTCTGCCGGAAGGTCAGAGAGAAGAAAGGAGTGAAGGGAGGTGTCATCGACCAGCCAGTACTGCCTCTTTGTGCCGTGGCGATCGGGAAGGAGGGTCGAATAGCAGTCATTGTCTTTCACCAAGTTGTACTCGGGTTCATCAGCTTGGGCCTGGGCGACCGTTTGAGTAGCGGGACTTTGCAGAGGAGAAAAAGGCGGGCAGCTCTGTTGAGGTGAAAAAGGAGGTAGATTCTGCCGAAGTGAATGCAGTTGAGGATTCGGTTGAGGAAATCTTCGACCACCACCTTCCGCCGCCACTTGCCGCAGAAATGGCTGAATGACCAGCAAAATGAAGGCCACCTCCATCCGACATGTTCGCACCTTTGCATAAGCACTTTTCCCAAAGAAATCTCTCTTTCTGAACTTTTCGTTTAAGGGGTATGAATCGGCGTAGCTCAGAAAGATCTCCTTTACCTCGCCGTACGACACCTCTGTTTTGTCTTCAAAAAAGATGCGAAACAGATCCGGCTCCACTGTGACCATTTGCTGCGGATTGAAAGTATAAGGCACTACTCGGTGAGCAACCAGATATTTCGTCCAGCTTCTACTCAGTTCTAAAAAGCGGTTGGTTACTCCTCTTTTCTTTTTTGTAGGCAGAACTGACTCCGGCAGCAGCCCAAAATCGCTCATGAAGACGATAAACGGGTTTCCTTTACCGAAGTTACTATTGGCAAAGATGCTTTCAAACTCATCCCTGAAAACGCTGAAGAGGACGTCCAGGTAGAGGTCAGTGTGGTCGATCAGTTGCTGGTCCACTTCGGTAAAGATGGCTGTCACCAGGCGCAGGAGTTCCGCCCTTTGATAGTTGCTCAGATTTTGGTCGATATCTTCTATTAGCTCATTGTCACCAAAAGGTGATTCGTTTTTTTTGGCAGCTAGGACAGAGTAGGTGGAGGAAGATGAGGTCAGGTAGAGGAGAAAAAACAGAAGAAGTGGCAGTTGCAGGAGGAGGAAGGTGGTGATGGTGGTGGGCGCCATCTTAAGTTCAAATGATGATTATGATAACAGCAGTTGAAAGTTGAGGAGTTGATGACTATGAGTTGCAAAGTTGCTGTTGCTTTTCAGCAGTTCTACCAGTCAGCCTAAAGAGAGTGTGTGTGTCATCAAAGTGAGCAGTGCACGCGCTTTTTTCAACTCTTTCGTTTCATTCACTTTTTTTAATTGTTAAATAAGCACTGAAAAATTCGAAAATTTGATGGCTGTGTCTAATCACTAGTTTTCATCATCTTCTGCTAAATGACTGCTGCTGATGATGAGCACTTTGGTTCAAGATGCTGAAGAGCAACTTGCATTGTAATAAAAAACACGTTCAGTGTAAATCAGAGGGCTGAAACTCGGTCAGGTGTAGAGCTCCGGCAGGCACCATGTAGTAGTTGCCGATTGGGAGGAAGGCGGGGTGAAGGTCTTCAGCACGGACCAGGTAAACCGATGGAGAAAGTTGTTGACCACCACCGCCACGGCCGCCACCAGGTGAATGAGGTGGTGGTGGAGAAGGTGTATTCGGGTTAAACTCTGAAAAGAACTGCTGAATCGATGGGGAAGTCTGTTGCACAAATGGGCGACCACTTCCTCCTCTTCCTCTTCCTCCTCCACCGCTGCCCACAGCGGCGACCCCTATATTCATAAAGGGCACGGCCACCAGCAGGAATAGGAGGGGAAAGAAGGAGAGGATCAGTTTTGCCATTATTTTGAATTCTGATCAGCGCTTGCAGATTGCGAGAAGATTAGCAATGGTCAATTTCTTGAGAAAAAGAGAAAAAGCGTTGTTTTCAAACAGAGAAAGTCAGTGTTACTCAGGCAGTTGAAAAACAGGCAAAAGGAAAACGTGTCACAAAGAAGGGTTTGGATTACTGGTTGCGTCAACGTTTTTAAGCTTTTCGGAAAGCGATGAATCAGTTCGAAAAGTGGTACAAGGTTTTAGAAATGTATCAGCCTATCCCTAAAAAAATGATTTTTCTCTGTTTCTCTGCACTGA
>NW_016206400.1:0-2123 GCF_001687245.7 Rhagoletis zephyria
TGATCAAGTGTGAATTGCAGCGGAATATCTGCGCTTGATTGTAGTTGGCTTAGCAAATGAAATAGTGGAAAAGCAAGAAGAATTCACAAGGCGAACTTAGCACAGTGCGTAGGCAACTGGCTGAGTCAGTGGGATCGTCGGTTCGAATCCTACTGAAAGAAGTCTGATGAGGAAAGTTGGTGATTTCTTAAAAACTTAGCTATCACTTTTTCAAATTATTGTTGCTTTTTCCACAATAAGTTTTTCGTTAAAAACGGCCTCAAGCGCAATAAAAATTGTTGAAAATAAAAAAAGTTTCCCTAAAAATATTGTTATGTTGAAAAAAGCGCGACAGGTCAAAATGTTATAGTAATAGTAATATGATAATATTTTAGCGGAGACCTTCTTTATGTTATATTAATTGTCATATGATAGTGTTTTAGGCCAGACCTTCTTTCTGCGTAGGGATTATATGTAACTACGGTGACCATATTTATGAGAGCCGAATACGAGACAAAAAGTAATTTTCCAAATTTTTTCCACAACAGCTTACAGATCTTACAGCCTTCTACAATGATTCTAGATGTATTAGCCCTGAAACAGTTTCCTTTTAGAAACGTAACATCACAAATTTGTAGGATAATTTTCTCGAGATTTTTACCGCGTAAAATTTTTTTTTAAAAAATTCGTTAAATTTTAATATAACAAAGAGCAGTTTTAAGTCGATAAGGCTTACCATTAATTTGTGTGATTTTTTTTTGGTGACGGTGTAAAGCATTTTTTTATACAAAGTATGTTCGACCATTTTTTTGAAAAAGAAGCAAATGAGCAGCCCTTTCCACTCGCGCTTTATTACACTCAATTTTAATGAGTTACAAACCTGAAACCCAATTTTTTTCCAAAGATTCTGATTAAAAAGTTTGAAATTTTGGTGAAACATTACAGAATTTATTTTTATAGTTAATTGCACAAAGTTGGAAATTCGGCATTATATGGGTTTTGTTAGGAAGTGCTTTACTTTCATAAAATAAATAATAAACACTAAATAAACTTACTAAAATGTCGAGTCCTAATTTCTATTTTGGCCTCGATTCGAATAACAGGTAGAACAGATTAGAAAATAATAACTGTTTGTGGAGAAAATTACGATTTTAAACCAACCTCACTTAACACTCGTTAATAGGCATGCCATTTTAATGAGCTGTTAAGGCGTCGAAAAACCGAATACGGGACAAATACAGGACATTAAAATAAATACAAAACATTTGGCGTCCCGTATAAAATAAAGAAATTACCAGGATAATGGGTCAAAAAAGAGGACTGTCCCGTATAATACAGGACCAGTGGCGTAGCCAGGATTTGGCGAAGGGGGGGATTAAAAAAATTTGCATCGATAACCTAAAGTTGTGATACACAATGGCTAGAGGCGTCGCACTATAGGCAAAACACGAGTTTTTTTCAAAATCGTAGATCTTCGCTTAGAAAAGAGATAATGGAATGAAAATTTTTTTATCGTGAATGATCATATAATATAGGAAAACTATAGAGAAGTTACAACAACCATAACTTAACCCTCAAAATACCGTTCAAAATGTCACTTTTTTTTAATTTTGGATTTTGGCTCCCATCCCACTAGAAAACACTATATTTAGCACTGTTTCTGAAAGATTTCTCTTTATTTTATCTTAAGACTCGATTCTTGGGACATTGGATGCTGTACCCGAGTGGCCAGATTGGAAAAAGAAAACTCTAATAACTCGTAAACTATCAGCTTCCACAAAAAAATTTATGTGACAAAAATGGTTATACTGGTCGATATCTTTACGAAAGTGCAGCACTTAACCCTTTAATGCAGTCTGTCATATATGAAACGCTTTTTAACCTTTTCAAGGCAGAGGAAAAATGGTTCTCAAAAAAGCGTTTCATATATGACAGACTCTGCATTAAAGGGTTAAATGCTGCATTCCATTATCTCTTTTCTAGGCNATTTTTTCTAATTATTTTTGTTTTTATTTTTAATATTTTTATTTTTTTATTATATTTTTTTTTTATTATTATTTTGCTATGGAAAAATTTTCTACGATTAATATCTACCTCAACATGAGAAAAAGCACGTTCAAAAGCATATTGAGAACCTTTTTC
This sequence comes from Rhagoletis zephyria, assembly GCF_001687245.7. Taxonomy (NCBI): domain Eukaryota; kingdom Metazoa; phylum Arthropoda; class Insecta; order Diptera; family Tephritidae; genus Rhagoletis; species Rhagoletis zephyria. The sequence continues at coordinate 2,122 of NW_016206400.1, forward strand.
CT
>NW_016206401.1:0-2123 GCF_001687245.7 Rhagoletis zephyria
ATGAATAATGTTCTGAAAGGGAAATTAAATTGAAGAATTAAAAAAAAAATTGTAAAATTTCTTTTGACGCACAATAATACTTTGTAGTGATACCCCAAATGCAACCCTGCAAATTACATATTTAAATAAATAATTTAATCAGAACATTTCCTAAAAACTGCATAAAAATATTACAAAAAGGAAGGTATGGTCCGAAACAGTTCCGAAAAAATTGTTTTGAGGTCAAGAATATCTCGAATATGGGTGTAAGACGAAATTGTGTTAAGAAACCTTTAGTTTGAACATTTAGTATATTTTTTAGGTTTCGAAGATGATTGCCATCTAATTTAAAAGTTAAATTCAATTTATTTAATGATTCAAATGAATTATGTATTAAAATATTAGTAACAATCGAAATGGGTTTTGAAAGGCTTTATTACTGAACTATATTGAGGAGGGTTGCCACATGTTAAAAAAAATCAATTTCAACTTGAATCAAGGATATTAGAGACTTGAAATACGTATTAAATATGGGTGCCAGACGAAAGAGATTTTGAAAGATTTTAGTCTGAAAATAATTTTGGGGAGGGGCTGCCACCTGTTCGAAAAGTCGAATTTCTTTAACTTATACATAAGAAAGCTTTAGTGTGGAATTATTTTTCATTAAGGTTTCCACCTATTTGAAAGGTCGTATATCTCTAACTATGTATATATGTATTATTATTAATTATTTTTGAGTTCATGTAGGATTTGCTTAAGTAAAATTTTGACCTATGCAACATTTGGCAACATTTTTGTAGGAATGCTGTATATCTCAAAATTTAAAGGCTATATTTTTTTATTATTTAATAATTAATATTTTTTTATAAAGCCCATTATACATATAACACCGTGCGATAGTAAATTCTACACACAAAACTCCATATGTTCGCGAAACCATGGGCCAAATATAGTAAAATTGGGTTTTTAGTTTTTTTTTCACTCCGACGTCAGTAGTTCAAAAATGAGTTAAAAAATTCAGTGAAATGTGCTTAGAGAAGAAATATGAGTTTAAAATTAAAGAGGAAATTCTGAAGAATTTAAGCAGAGTAAACTTTTGGTGCATAAGGACTATTAAGTATTGAAAATGTCTTTTTAAAATTTTATCTTTGATATTTCGCAATATTTTTTTTTAACAAATTATATGTTACGGGCACATATAAACTCGACAACATCCTCGAATTTCATACTTCTAACTTTATCAGCTTAAAAAATTACTACCTGTTGGTCCTTGTGAATCCAAAAAAAAAATTTTTATTTTAAAGAAATTTCCTCTCGCATTTGGTACCCATATTTGTTGTAGAACACAATTGCATTGAATTTTTAAACAACTTTTGGAATTAGTCATATTTTTGAAATTTCAAAGTCCTTTAAAATAAATCCTGAAGTCAGAAAAAAGAAATACAAACGTTACTTAAATAAAAGTAGGTTTCAAATACATTTATTTATTGTTTATTTTTTGGTAGGAGAACTTTTCAAACAATATAGAAGCAATTTTTTCGATTTAAGATGTTGAGAAGTAATGAATATCTTAATCCCGGGATTAATCCCGGAATACCGAAAATCCCGGAATCGTAGAAAGCGAAAAATTAACATCCCTATTACTAACTCATTTTGGCATAATTTTCACGTACGACATTTATTTATCCTGGCTGTTTGAGTTGTTTATAAGTTTGACCTATTTCGCGGTTATTCAGATCATTGTTTCATTTGATATGTTTACCTCGATATGAGTCGCAGCTCAACGAGAAAACATGACCTGTGTACTGGTGCCAATAACGAAAGTGATCGTGACCTGCCTCAGCGAAACTAAATATGTACATGTACATATGTATCTATATATTGTTTATTGTTTACACGCATTTCGACATTGTTTTAACTAAAATTAAAAAGTTTATTTGCTCAATTTTGTGCTTTCAATAGTTAATTAAACAATTCCAATTGCATTATTGTATAAAATTAAAAAAGCATGCACATTACAATATTCACGAGGAAAACAGCTGTGTGCTTCTTCCCCACCAACCGCAACAACTAACGTTTCAACTGTAATATTTTAAATATGTACATAACGGGTGATTTTTTTGAGGTTAGGATTTTCATGCATT
>NW_016206402.1:0-2123 GCF_001687245.7 Rhagoletis zephyria
CTTGTGACAATCCACGTTTGAGTCGCTTTATAATATTAAAATGCGATGAGATTTAATAGAGTTAATAATATGAAGCTCTAATTTTTGTAAGTCCAATAAACTTCTGTATTTGTGTCTAATTCCAAAGAACAACAAAAAGATGCTGCTTGTAGGACCAACCGGCACTGGCAAGAGCGCTTACATTCAGAACTATCTTATGAACAAAATAGATCGAAATTTGATCGAATCGGCTTTTATTACATTTACCGTTATGATAACAGCAAATCAAACTCAAGAGTTACTCATCTCAAAGGTTTGTATGTGAATAAATAAAAGTATTTATGAGAATTTACAAATACTTTTCTTTAAATGTCGTTTCCTCATTTACAGCTGGTCAAGTGGAAACGCGGCATCTATGGCCCTCCGAAGGGTATGAAAACTCTACTTTTCGTTGACGATATGAATATGCCAGTGAAGGAGATATACGGCGCACAACCGCCACTAGAACTACTGCGACAATACTTTGACTATGGTTACGTCTACGATCTGAAGGACACATCAAAAATATTCATAAATGATCTAATGGTACTAACCGCCTGTGGCTTGCCGGGCGGCAGTCGGCAGGACGTTTACGCCCGCTTCCTCAACCATTTCAATGTGTTCTCGATCAATACATTCGGCGATGAAACTATGAATCGCATTTTCGTCAANTGCCCGCTTCCTCAACCATTTCAATGTCTTCTCGATCAATACATTCGGCGATGAAACTATGAATCGTATTTTCGTCAATGTGCTGATGAACGGTTTCAAGCGTTCGGGTCACGGCAATGATGTGCTCGTTGCCACAAACCAAATTGTTAGCGCTACACAGCAGATATATAAAAGTGTGCAGGCCGAATTGAGGGCAACGCCGACTAAATCGCATTATGTCTTCAATTTGCGCGATATCTCACGCGTTGTCTCCGCATGTGCGCTATTCAAGAAGGAATCGGCTAATGATAAGAAAATGTTTCCACGCCTGTGGTATCATGAAGCAATGCGCGTGTTTTACGATCGTCTCGTTGATGATGTTGATCGGCAGTGGATGTTCCAGAAGTTGAACGATTGTGTCAAAAACAATTTCAGAGAGAAGCTGGAGTCAGTGTTCGAAAATTATTGTATCACTGTGGGCGGTGATTTGGTTTTCACACTTGAAGGTGCGCATCGTATATTTTTTGGCGCCTACATGGACGAGGACAACATACCCGATGAGCGGCGTTATGAGGAGCTGCCATCGTTGGAAGTATTCTTCAAATTTGCCACGACTAGCTTAGAAGATTACAATTCCACGCGCCGTTCCAAGATGGATATCACTTTATTTACCTTTGCGCTGGAGCACCTAAATCGTATCTGCCGCATTATCGCGATTAATGGTGCCAGTGCCTTGCTGATCGGCATGGGCGGCTCGGGCAGACAATCACTTACCAAATTGTCTGCGAATATGGTGCAGACGTCATTCTTTCAGCCCGAGATTACCAAGAACTATGGGCCCAATGATTGGCATGATGACATAAAAAACATTATGAAAGAATCAGGTGGCATGAATAGGCATACCGTATTTCTTATGACCGAGAATCAGATAAAAATGGAACTTTTCCTGCAAGACATTGATTGCCTGCTAAATCAGGGCGAAGTGCCGAATGTGTATGCAATCGATGAGAAACAAGAGATTCTAGAGCTAGTGCGTTTGGCGGCGCAAGGTGGTAACCGCAATATTGACATTTCACCGCTACAGGTGTTTTCATTCTTCGTCAATCGCTGCAAACAGAAACTGCATATTGTGCTTTGCCTGTCGCCAATCGGCGATTCGCTTCGGACGCGCGTACGTTTATATCCATCATTGGTGAACTGCTGCACCATTGACTGGTACCAGAGCTGGCCGGAAGAAGCTTTGACAATGATCGCAAAAATATCACTAGAAGATGTCAATGTACCATCTGCCGGCATAAAAGATGCCATCGTACAAACCTGTCAATACTTTCATATTAGTGCGGCCCGAGTTTGCCGCGAGTTCTGCGAACTTACCGGTCGTTACATATACCAGACAAACGCATCATTCCTCGAGTTGATCAAATCATTTCAAACTTTGATTGGACGCAAGCAGA
>NW_016206403.1:0-1048 GCF_001687245.7 Rhagoletis zephyria
GTCAGGGATAGAGTATCCAAAACCCGGCCTTCGATATGTAGGGATCGTTTCAGTGTGTNAGACCAGGGTTATGTCGGGGATAGAGTATCCAAAACCCGGCCTTCGATATGTAGGGGTCGTTCCGGTGTTGAGGATGGTCAGGCCAATGCGGGCTGCCATTTCAAGGACCAGTCTTCCCCTGGTGTTTGTTTGGGGCATACCCCATTCCACGCCTCTTGCGTTGAAATCTCCAGCAACAATTATGTGGCCGGTTATATCGCGCAATTCGTCTTCAAGGTCTTCGAGCTTTTCCCTGAAGACAAGGACTGTGTCGTTTGGAAATAGGTAGCAGCTCACCAGATTGATTTGCGCAANTGGTGTTTGTTTGGGGCATACCCCATTCCACGCCTCTTGCGTTGAAATCTCCAGCAACAATTATGTGGCCGGTTATATCGCGCAATTCGTCTTCAAGGTCTTCGAGCTTTCCCCTGAAGACAGGGACTGTGTCGTTTGGAGACAGGTAGCAGCTCACCACAGTGATTTGCGCCATTTTAACCCAGACGTAGCAGCGTCCTACCCCGCTGCTCTCTGCGCGATGGTTGGGGTTAGCAATCCATATCGCGGCCGAGCCTGATTGGTCAACATGCCAGGTTTCCTTAGTTCTATAGGGTTCACTGATGATGACAGCGTCTGCTCTTTGTTCAAGAACCAATTGGTCCAGCAGGTCATCAGCTACCCTACTCCTGTTCATATTGCCTTGTATAAATTTAATCATATTCTCCCAAGATTTGTCTTAGCCTTAGCAAGGGCATCCCTGAAGGCCTTGTACACTCCCGACCCGGGCAGGTGATGGGAATTTTTCTGTCCATCTCCTGCCGAGCACAGGTAGCAGCTTGGGCTTTCTTTACACGCAGAGGCTATGTGGCCCTGCTGACCACATTTCCAGCATGAACTGCTTCTGTCTGGGCCTTTGCATGCCGCCTTTTTGTGGCCATACCCCAGATAGCGGAAACACCTTTGGACATCCGCGCGCTCTCGTACGTGGCAGATAATCCAACCTACTCGCAGC
>NW_016206403.1:1264-2123 GCF_001687245.7 Rhagoletis zephyria
GGCCGTGGTTAGGCAGTCCATGCCCATAACTTCTAGACGTAAACGTCTAGTGAGAATACGGGCGTCTTCAAGCTGGCCAATGCCAGTGCACACATTTTCCTTAACTGCTGTGTGGTTGCCACAGCGCTCCATTTCGATGAGCACGCCGCCTTCGCGGGTTTTCCGAACAGATCGAATTACGGTCTCCGTCTTCTCGGGTTGGAGCTTACCGCGTATCGTTCCCAGCACCTCTGCATAGGTTTTGCCTTCAGCTGGCTTAATTATTAATTTGGCGAGACTCTTCTTTTTTCTCACCCTCTTCTTTTTTTTGCGGCTGGTCGCCTCGCCCTTATTGACCAAGGGTTCACCTGGCCCTGGCCCTGGCTTGGGCTTTCTGCTTTTTCCAACCGTTTTCCATTGATTATCTGGTACGGTTTTCTGTGCATTATTATTGTTATTACCATTATTATTATTACCATTATTATTATTACCATTATTAATAATAATATTATTACCACTATTATTATTATAGGTGGTATTCTTTTTCTTTTACGGCTCGCTTGTAGGAGAGTCGGATCGAGTTCGACCTCTCTTTTGCGCCAGGGCCAGCCTTCCGCAGCTCGGAAAGGGTAGACCCCTTCCAGCGCTGCTCTCGGAGGTAGCTTAGTATATTTATGCTCTCCTCGATTTGGACTATACCCGTTTTTATGTCCATGGACACATTCTTCTGCTTGGAGACAGAACTCTGCATCTTCTTCAAGACGAGCCGAATCTGAGCCAATTGCTCATCTTCATTGCCTTCGCAAGTTCCCAAGCTTGCGGTGGTACGCCTGTCGCTGTTTGCAGCCGCCGGCGTTTGAAGACGACTATCCCGGCTGCC
>NW_016206404.1:0-2123 GCF_001687245.7 Rhagoletis zephyria
TGGACGAAGATTTCTGGGTTCGCCCTAGAGTAGGGCTGCCAGACGTCCTAAATTTGCATGATTTGTCGGGGTTTTAGACAAATTGTCCTGGGGTTCTGGTCTACACTTAAATTATCCTGGTTCAATTTAATTTTTGACAGATTGTTGCTATGGAAAAAAGGATAATCTTTCGGTTGTTAGCAATCGAAATTCGATAACGGAACGTTTTTGTTATATGCTGAATAATATCTAGTGACTTTATCTTCTTTCTCTTTATTTAGTTTATTTTGTTAAAAGCTTACTTTCCATTTTCCGGCAAATGCCAAAAAAAAGTAACCGCAGCATATTCCAAATGAAGTTTCAGCTATCATGGAGGATGCTGAGAATCATTGGAACCGAAATTATGGGACGAGACGTCTTCATTTTTAGTGATAGCCAGGCTGCAATCAAAGCACTAAGCTCTTTTATGTTTTGCTCAAAAGATTGCGCTGGATTGCCTCCTATCTCTACGGGAGCTGGCCATATAGAACAGGCTTCACCTCACTTGAGCCCCTGGTCACAGGGACATAGAGCGAAACTGCATGGCAAATGAACTTGCAAGGCAAGGCACGCCCAAATATATATACCTTTTGCCACTTGCAATCTGCTACTTAGTGAATTTGTATACAAGCAACGACTTGTCGAATTTCCAGGAACACGTGGGCTAAATGGGCCACGGTCTTATATCTCCTGGGTAAATCCCTGCACTGTGTAGAAGTAGGCTGCGTCAACTGGGTTCACCTTTCCAGGCCGACCAAAGGCAGGTTTGAAGTAGCAACGGAAGATGCCTGATGCGGTTCATCAGTGACACGAAGTGGTTCAACAGGGAGGATAATTGAACAGTGGTAAGACAATGGAGCTTCTGGCTATGGCCTAAGTAGGCAGCTGAAGGCGCCAGCCACTTCTACGTACCTTCTTCTACAGCAACATTGGTAAAACAAATTTTTAATACCAAGATACTTCAAACGTAGCATAGATACTATTTACCTTAAATGGCTACTGAAATAAATGCAACAAGATAAAACAAAGCCAAACGCAAGCTCAGGAGGGCGGTAGAAGATTTCTGCGGGTTGGAAAAGCAGGCCGAATGTTAAGAGTGTTATAGAGGACACACCTTTGGGCCTTTCATTCGTTCGTTCCACAGAGGCAGTTTCCTGAAGCTTAGGGCTCTCTGTGGAACACTCTGCTCAGTGAAATTATAAATCGGTGACTTATCATTCAAGGCTTACGTTGGACGCGGTCTGATTGACCCATTAATCACAAGCTGATCATTATACTCTGACTATTTAATCTGATATAGTTCGCCTATATGGCTTTTCAAAAAAGCAGTGAGCAGTTTGTAATATGCGGCCAAGAAGTAGATCCCACTTATTATCTAGCCATCCTTAAATTGGAAATTTTTTACGGTTTCTCATTTCCTCACGTTTGCATTCTAGTTTTCTTCTTCGCTTTTCTGTTCTATTTCTATCTTTTTGTCTTCAGCACCCAACTTCAAGATGTAAAGCCCAATAAAAAATGAAATTTTTTTCACTCTTATTGATAAGCGCGCTAGCTCGAGCACTTCATATTTTAGTCTTTAAAATTATTGCCATACTCAATTAAATATCTTATCAAAACAGGTAGTCTTTCTTTAGTATCAAATTTCCATCGAACAAGGCAACAGAAAACGGCACATTACCATTTAGCCTAAAGCAAAATCAATGAAGCTCATAACCATATTTTCTGCCAACACTTCAAGTATCAATTTTTCCGCCATGAATTTTTACAATATTACGTAAAGGAAGGGGCAAGCGCAGTGAAATAAAATTAGATACACGCCTTCTGCGATGCTCTCGTGGCGCCATGCGAGGACTTCTACGAATTGCAGGCGCACGATAACAATTTAAGTTGATTTTAATTAAATGCGATTGATAAGTGTGCACACTCATACACATACGCAATCGGACTGCGAAGCGCATATAAACTAATGGCGCCACCGGTGAAATGGAGTGAAAGTGTTTGAGTGTGATTGCCTGGGCTTACATTTACGCTATCCTGCCAAGTTGCTGCTCCTGCTTTCCTACTTACGGTTCTTCATAATTTAAGCAGCGCACCGCATTGCAGTG
>NW_016206405.1:0-2123 GCF_001687245.7 Rhagoletis zephyria
CAAGAAATACGTTTATGGTAAAATTTTGGAAAATGGGCGTGGCACTTATGATCACATATAAGTATATCGGTAACCGTGCTACTAATTTGTACCAAACTCGGTGTGGTTATTGTGCTTGCCACATATCAGCAAAACGTTGAAAATTATTGAAATCGGACTAAAATAACGGCCGCTTCTCATATAACGGTAAATTTCAGAAATGCTTGAAACTTCAATATTTCGAAATTGAAGGACGCTAATTTACTCAAAATTGATACACCCCGGCTTACCATCTAGCGGAAGGTTTCGGAAAGGTGAAAAAACATATATTTAATACTTGCGCCGGGTATTTAATGTTCGGCTCCGCCTGAAGTTAGACTTTCTTACTTGTTTATGTTGCATGGATTTACATCATTTGAAAAGCAAATGAGAAAATCAATCGAGCTGAGCCACCACAGATCGAAACAGAAACAATATAGGAAAAGAAAAGCTGACGAAAATAGTTGCTCACAAGTGGCATAATAGCTTAATTAAATTATTTTCGTTTTCAAGTTTTTAGTTTAAGGTCTTGTATCCCAAAGCATTCAAACGAATATCATGCATATGTACATATGTATGCATTTTAATTCTTCTATTTCGTGTGCTAATGTATGTATACATATATACATGTGCATACTTAAATGTATGTACATAAATATGCAATATATGTATTTAAATAAATAATTAGCTTAATTTAGTTTTTAAAATTTTAATTTTAATTTTTAAGCGAGTGACATTTTGACCCATTTGGCTATTTTTCTTTTATTTATTATGTTTTATAAAAGTCTAACTCATTATATAATAACCACCATATAAATTCACATTTCAAACTTTATACGAAAATTGTAAAAATTCAACAAATTTTCACCGAAATTTTTAACTTTTTCAGAATATTTTAAGATAAGCAGTTTTATTGCCCATTCTATTTGAGTGTGATAATGTGCAAATTTCAAGTGGCCAAAAATTGGAGTTGATTTTTAGTATTTTTTTTTTCTGCTGACGGTGTATGGCATTTGGTTTCATATGAAAGAAAATCCACAACAGCGTTAGCATAAAAAAATATTAAAAATCAACTCGAATTTTTAGCCACTTCAACCTTGCACTTTATCCTACTAAAATTTAATTGGCTATAAAACTGCATACCTTAAAAAATTCCAAAAATTCTAAAAAGTTAAAAATTTCGTTGAAAATTTGTTTAATATTTATAATTTTTTGATAACGTTTGAAATGTGGATTTATATGGTGCTTATTATATAATGAGTTAGCCTTTTATAAAACATAATAAGCAAAAGAAAAATAGCCAAATGGGTCAAAATGCACTTGCTTGATTAGTTGACTACAAGTGTATAAATGTGTGTATATAGTATATGTATGTTAATTAAACTAATTAAATACATACATTCCTAAAATATATGCATATGTAATTAGACTGCATCACCCCCCATACAAAAAAAAATCGGTACTATTTTTCTATTGGAATTATAAAATCAATTATATTTTAAGACGTCCACCAAAATATTTCGAAAAAATATTAAGATTTAAGTGAGCTGGACAAATATCTCCAAAAATGGAGTTTTTTATGAATAAAAATAGTTTCTTAAAATTTGTTTCTGATAAAATCCCCTCAAATGACAAAACGGTTTAAGCTTAAAAAATTTGCATAAAAATATTTTTAAAAAATTTAAAAAAATTTCAACGGAATCGTAATGATGGGATTTTTGATGCTGTTTTTTAACTTTTTTCAAAGATTGGTATAAGAAAAACTTTAATAACTGAGCCTAAACTCTTCTGATTTAGACTTAAGAGGTGTCGGTGGAAAGGTATTTTCTCACCCTTTTTATTTCTTTGCTAATGAACTCATTCAAAGGATGAAAGAGAAAGGTAGGATGAACGAACGTCATTCAAAGTTGAATAAAGTTTGAAAAAAAAATTGGGCACGAATGATTTTTTTTTGTTTGAAAGACATAAAAACAGTGTGAAAATACCTTTCTACTGAGATCTCATAAGTCTAAATCAGAATAGTTTTGGCCCAGTTATTCAAGTTTTTCGTAAATCAATCTTTGAAAAAAGTAAAAAAACAGCATCACAAATCTCATTCTTACGAT
>NW_016206406.1:0-533 GCF_001687245.7 Rhagoletis zephyria
TTCCTGTTTCGCGATCATATGGTTTCGCTCGTGAAATTTCTGGTGAACTTTTTTTGGTCTTCATGAATTTCTTTGTAGGACTTGACTCATACTGACGCAATTTGTTCATCAAGTCGTCTGTAGTTTGAATTTCTTCTCTGTCGAGTTTATCTTGAATCTGTAGCGGCAGTCCGATGACGATCTGATTAATCATAGAGTAGGGTGCTGTTTGACTCTCTACTTCGAGTATTAACCTCTCTTTCTTTAGAGCGTAATCAATGAAGGGACCGGCAAGGTATTTGTAATGGTAGGCATGCCTTACCTTCGCCCAGCCTTTGTCTGCGTATACCTTAAGGAAAGACTCGTAGACCAGTTTTCATCTCCGAGCTTGATAGCGTTGCTTTTGTACCAGTCTAACGCGTTGTCTACCAAGAAAAGTTTTAGACATTTGATCTTGAGTGGATCAGATTTCATCCCGTGCCTAACACATTCGTTTTCGAATGAGGTCAGCCACTCTGTTGCTTTCTGTTTGCCTGAAAACTTCTCAATGGAGA
>NW_016206406.1:577-2123 GCF_001687245.7 Rhagoletis zephyria
GATCTTTTCTTCGTTCATGACCGTGATCAGTTGGAGTTCTTCGAGGACGCATTCTTCAAATATGAAATTTTCCGCTTCATCTATGTATTGCTTCACAAGTGGCTCTTTGAGAATGAGCTTGACGTTTCGGTACTGTCCTGCTCTTTTTAAACTTCTGGCAGCCCTTCTCATTGCTGGTAGATTGAACAGCTCTGTATGGTAGTCCAATATTTGGAATTCGGTCGGGAATAAAAAAGTCGTTTCTTCTTCCGTGAATTTGATGGACTCCACGCAGATCACATTCACACCATCTTGATTCAACAACACTACTCGAATTGTCACTCTGTGTTCCATGTCGCGGTTTTGGAGTGAACTCTTGCAAAAATCGATTTATAAGTTGTTTCTTCTATCTTCTATCTCCCGGGATGACTCGATTGATTCTCACTTAAATTGGAGTTTATTTTCTTAGTAAACATTCTTAGATCTTGGAGGGCTCGGGAACAAAATAGAAATTTATAACATCAAATGAATCAAATACTAAATACCTTAAATTGGAGAATCGATTTTTAGAGTTCTTGTTCACCCGGCTTCTTCTGGTTCACAAAATGGAAAGCGTGTTAACGTGAATATGCAGACACATTCAAAGCGCTCGAGGCGCCCTCTGTAGCGGCGTACTCGAAATGAGCGGCGCGAAATTACATCTCCCCCTCTCAAAAGACGTTTACACGGTTTTCATGAGGGCTCACAACCTTTGGGCGTCGTCGATTGGGATGAGTTTGCTGCTGTGGAATACGTTGGCTTCTTTCTTCTTCCTCCCGCAGTTGATTTCATACATTGACTGGGNTTCATACATTGACTGGGAGACTTGCCTCAGCACTTGGAATGGTCCTATTCTGACTTGATCTAGTTTGTTTCGGTTCAGTTTGTTGCCGTTCTCCACATAAACCAAATCATTTACCTTGAACACATGGTTTTTTCGATTTTTGTCGAATCTCTTTTTGTTTTCTTCGAAATTTTGCAACGAATTTTGGAATGCTGTCGCTCTATCCTGAATCAGATTTCTTGTTTCTATTAATGGCTCAGGGACTATATGCGACTCCTGGCCATCCATTAGGTAATCGGGCGAAAATTGTGTTACACTGTGAATGGTTCTATTATACTCTTCTACACATTCTTTTGCTACAGACGACCAAGCTTTCTTAGAACCATCATTAATTTTACATCTTATACGATTAACAAGANAGAGTCTGATTGAGTCTTTCATTCAAACCGTTCGACGAAGGACAGTTCACCGATGTGAATAACAACTGGATTTTCCTCTTACGTAGATAATCCTTCAAATCTGCCGAGTTAAGCGCGGAGTACTGATCGGCTAACAAAATTCGCACTTGTTTGTTTCTTGTAACTCGATCGATGAGGTCGATGAATTCCTTAGTTGTTTGGTTTTTCGTCGTGGAAATAAACGCTTTTCTAGTGAAATGATCCACCAGCAAATGCATGTACCTCTTCGGTGATCTGTTCCCGGCGAACCCACCGATGGTGTCGATAGACATTATTTCATAAGGCT
>NW_016206407.1:0-2122 GCF_001687245.7 Rhagoletis zephyria
GTGAAGTGTTCTCTGCCCAATCCATAAAAATGCGACTCGGCCTTATGGAGTCGCCTTTTGAACATCGGTCCTTTGAGCGTATTGTATGAAAGTGTAAAGCCTACCGTTGACTAACTGATTGAGCCTTATCAGTGTGGCTTTAGACCAAAGCCTAAATTTTGGAAAACACCCGCGAGAAGAGGATCGACACAATGTGTTTGATGACTTGAAGCCACGATTTCTGAATTTCGTGACCACACTAAACTAATAACTCTATATAAAATGACGTCAAGCAATATCGCGACCAGTTACTGTTGATAGTTTGTCTATATGGAAACCAACAACAACAAGTGCTATTTTTAACTGAACCTGAATAACCATATTAAAAATATACTAACCAGTAGTGCGATTCCCATTTTTCCTAACGACCGATATTCGTTATTGATAATGAACGACGTTTGTAGCTTGCAGTAGCGAATAGGCTATTCTCAAAAACACACTTAACGACAGAATTCGTTAGACATGTCGATAAAGGAGTTTACGAGGATTTTCGTTAATTACAAAGACAAATATGGCAACATTGACGTTTGGCACTCAATGGCTGCATTTCTTTATTCATTCTGAACGTTTGAAATAAACTTTTTTGTTGACTTATTCTTTAGAACGTTCCTGATGATATGTTAACGTATATTTCAAACACATTCTGTTTATTCCGGCTGTGAAATGGGATTATCCGGAATGTATAAAGAAACGCAGCAAATATTTAAAAGAAACATTTTATTGTTGCGCGTATTATTGTTGTCGAGATTGTTGTTTGTGAATACAATATGAAAAAAAAAACAGAAGCGCATAAGCTACTACGGAGCAGTACCATAGGATGCTGGACTTTTTATTTTGCAATAAGGGCCTCGTGCAAGGCGAATTTAATAAGGTGGTGTTAGCCGTATATAAGTAAAAAATTCCACTAACAAATTATACGCACAATTACAGTATGAATTACAACAAACACATCATTTTGACGTTATACTTTCCACGTCTAAAAATTCAGCTGTGGCTCTAGTTTTCGACGTAACAGTAATTGAAAATTTGTTAAAATTTTTAAGTTTTTTTAATTACTCCGACAAAGTTTGTGAAAGTCATTTTGTTAAACTTTATCACGTGACTATTTTTAAAATAATCTTCATAATAAAAATTAGTCATGTTAAAATTTTTATTAAAACAACACAAAAACTGAGTTATTTACAAACAAGTTAAAATTGAAGCAAATGTTAAAGTGTCGTTATCTCGAACACTGGAGCAAATCTGACAAAACGGGGGGAGCCATTGAACTTAGAATGCCCCAATTAAGTGAGATCAACTATCAAAACCTTTGCCTAAGTTTTCAACTTGCACAGTGTAATAAATAAAAAGAATAATAATAATAAGCACATCTATATGTGATAAATGTTTATTTATTAGCTATTTTTTATTATAATAGTTTGCTTACCGATGAATTTTGCCAAATTTTTCTCAATAAAAACTTAAACCAATTTTATCGTTAGGCTTTTCAACGACAAAATATTCGTAGCTAAGCTATCTACAAATTTCGTTAGACAACTGTCAAAGCTATCGACAATATTCGCTAAAAGTGTTCTTGAGAATTGCAGTTAACGAAACGTGTCGGAATCGTTAGCTAACGATGCGAATATTGTCGTTAAGAAAAATGGGAATCGCACTACAGGTCAAAATCGTTTAGGCGGATGAAGCGTCAATCAAGAAGAAGAATGAGTGATGTTTGTGCATGAAGGTCCAGCTGTAGGTAACGCAGGAAAATAGAATTTTGCTGACGTTTCGCATAAACGACGGAGGGCAACCAAACATTTGCAGTAAGTGGTATTTTTGAGATTTACTTTATATAGTTCGAAGTTTGAATAAATATTTTATTTTTATATTTGTTTGAAGAAAAGCTTTTTGGTGGACGGAAAACGAACGGCTGTGTTGAACGCAACTTGGTGCGGAGAGAGACAAAGGAAAAGACAGGATTGTAGACAAAAAAAGTGATGCGTGTAAGGATAATGACAGAGATAAAGACTAAGGCTAAAATGCACTCAAAGGCAACGACAAAGGCAAATATAAAACAAATAAAGATTAAGGGCGGTATTAT
>NW_016206408.1:0-2122 GCF_001687245.7 Rhagoletis zephyria
TTTTTTCATAAAAACATGGTCATCCAGCAGCAAAACCTGCACGAATCAAAAATTTTTAATTTCATACAGAAATTCAATAAATTACAAGAAATTTTCTCCGAAAATTTAAATGTGTTAATTCGATTTCTAATTAATTAATTTTGAGGATTTTAATTATTTATATTTTTTATAGCAAATTTTTTTTATTTTTTTTATAAAAACATGGTCATCCCGCAGCAAAACCAACATGAATCAATTTTTTTAATTTCATACAGAAATTCAATAAATAGCAAGAAAGTTTCTTCGAAATTTTAAATGTGTTAATTCGATTTCTTAGAAAAAATTGTATGCATGCAGTTTTGTAGCCCATTAAATTTTAGTACGATTAAGTTCCAGTTTCAAGTCGGTGTGTTAGTAGGCTTAAAGTTGTTGCAATAGAACTCTCTATAGCATAGAGTGGCTACTTTTTTTCGTTCGAACACTTTCTCTGATTTCAAGGCAGTTGAATCTGAAACTTTGTTAAATAAAAAAATTTTTTTTTAATTTGCGGGATATTTTTCCTATAGTAAATAAACCACTTGTATGATTTATGAGTACAAATCTCTTTCAGATGTAAAACCGATAGGATTACAATGTGTGAGTTTCTTTTTCATAATATCACCATTATCTCAGAAACTAGGTCTGAGCAAGAGAAACCATAATGATATTTCGTATCAGGATACAATTTTTCGTTAGAAGAGTTTCATTTCATTCTTGGTGGTTAAAGTTCAACAAAAAAATTTTGTGAGAGTACTGCTCTTATTGGCTTTAACCTAAGGCAGCGTAAAATAACTCTCACAATACATTGAATGCCTTTCATTTCAAATTTTTACTTTGATCACTCCACGTGGAATCATATATGTTTGCAAATTCGTCAATTTGTCCACATGAAATATATTATCTTACTGTCTTTGCGCTCCTGCATAGTATAAATGGTTTAGAAAAAGATATGTATGTACATAAATACTTACGATCTAGCATCACATTCTAACTATCAGCACGAATTCAAACCAATCAAGTTGATTGCAAAAAAACCATAAAACATCAGTTTATTAACAATATGTAGCGGCACAAGTTGAAAAATGCTTAATGAACTACAAAATGTGTAGCTACATACACACGTGTGCGTAATATGTATTTTTTTTTTTCTCCTTCCAAACAATGATATGTACATAAAAGGCAATCAGCGCTTATTAATTTAAAATATTCGGAAGTTCAAACAAATAGGAGGCGCTTACATACATAAATCTTTCACGAATGCCATTCTTACCTGCATTCACAATGCAAATCCCGAAAACTATACGCACACATATGCACTGGTATGTAAATATGTACGCATGGTGGTTACAGCGCCAAATAAGAAGGAGAATACTTGTATGGTCCCAGTAAACGCAGTCTCTAACGTTAGAGAAATTTGGATTTTTACATTCGATAGCTGGGGTAATTCTCTACTCATATTAGAGAAACAACACAAATTCAAATAAATGTAAATAAGCAATATTCCAAATGAATGAATCATAAATTATCAATGAATCATAAATTATCTTTAAGTTCAAATAATTCATTTTAACACGAATTTTACAAACAAAGCGAATTATTTTATAAAGCAAAGCAGCAGTTTGAAATTTGATTAGAGATCAACATTAGAATTTGATTAGAGAATTAATATCTTCCCGAGTCGAAAACTATGTCCGATTTTGGTTGAGATCGCTATGATTCTCGACAGTTTTTGGACATGTTCTCTAACATTTGAGACTGTAGAAAGTGGCTATTTAGTTCTCCAATCATTCTCTAATCGATAACTAATCTCAATGTTTGCTGGGGTAAACTGAAAGGTTTTCCAACATTCGTGTTTTTGTTCTCACTTGTAAATGTCATAAATAAATATTTACTAGCGATATATTAAAATATATAGTAAGTATTAGTTAATATATTTTTATATGTGTTTGCGTACCCAACAGTTTTTGTTGTTTGTTTGCAATAGTATTGTTTTTAACAGTATTTGTGTTTTTGTATCCGTTATGTGGGCAACGTTGCGTATGAGTAGCTTTCAATTTATTTCCGTTCGATTGAGTGGATAAACAAATGAATTGATGATGGTGTT
>NW_016206409.1:0-2122 GCF_001687245.7 Rhagoletis zephyria
GTGGCAACCAGCTAACGACCAGGCAAGCAAACAGTCCAGCTACGTACATACATGTGTACATACATACATACCAAGGTACAAACATAGATGTATAGGTACATATATGTACAATAGGGTGGTCCAAAAATGCATATGAAAAAGTAAAGTCGGAATTTTTAAGCTCTCACCCTCTAAGATTGTGCTATAGCAAAAAAAAAAATATACCCCATTTTTTTATTTTCAAATCAAAAAATATTTAGTGGTCGCTCTAAGCGCCCAAAGGTTTACATTTATTTTATATGGGGGAAAGCCACTTTTCGTCGAAATGGTATAGCATTCTTAAAAATCTATATTTCTATCGCAAAACTCTGCTTATATGCAGGAAACTCCCAATAATAATACCCTATTGTTTGTTCAACCATTTTTTCATCGCAACTATAATTTATAAGTCCGCCATAAACCCACAAAAACCCCGAAAAATGCAATGGGGGACCAGTAAAAAATCGTTGGTATTAAAAAATGGTTAAATAAACAATTGGGTACTATTACTGAAGGTGTCCTGAAGACGAAAAATATGTATTTTCAAGAATTCTATACCATTTCTACGAAAAATTGCTTTTTTTTATATAAAAATACATGGAAAATTTTGAGCGCTTTGAGCGATGTTAAAAAATTTTTGGATTCCAAAATAAAAAATAAGAGGTATACTTTTTTCGATATAGAACAATCGTAGGGGGTGAGAGTATTACAATTTCGACTAAACATTAAATAAAAAAAAAAAAAAAACAGATAGCCAAAACTGGTCAAAATATCGCACTCCTATTATTTTGTGGATAACTGTCCATATAAATATGTTTGTATGTAAAAACGTAGATACATTTCTATGTCAGCTTGTGCGAAAGGTACGCATGTGCATACATATATACATACAAATACATTAGGATGGTCCTCGAAAAAATCAATATAATGAGGTACCCCTTTATTTCGTTCTACATACAAAATAAAGACATCCACGAAAATTTCAAAATAAAAAACTAGAGTTCGCTACCAGGATTCGAAAAATTTCTTTTTTTTAAAGCGCAAAAGTTCGCCAAAATTTTAACTTTGACCAGCTATAACTCAGCGAGTGTTTATGAATTTAAATGGGTTTCAAAAATATGTCAAATTCATTAGATTTCTAAAAGTTGTGTCGAATTTATGCGGTTTTACAAGAAAAATTTAATTTTTTCAAAACCTGATACTTGGTAGCGACCCCCTTTTTTCAATTTTGAAATTGTCGTTAATTTCTTTATATTGTTTGTAGAAAACATAAATGGGGTGCCCATACAAAATCTAGACGTTCATATTTTTTAAGGACCACCCTAATATATGTATGTACATACTAAACACCACAAATTTCGACGATTCCCAATAACATCAACGTTGACGTGGACGACAAACGATGAACGATGGGCGATGTTTCAGCGAGTTGAATTAAGCTGCGGAAGGTGCAATGCGTCGACAAGAAAATTATATATGTATGTACATACATGTAGGATACATATGTACATATTTATGTATGTACAAACATATCTACATAAGTATCTATGCAGATATTTATGTATGTATCTAAAATTGTGCAAGCATATGAGCACTTGCCTTTATGTACATATGTACATATGTATGATTAATCTTATGTACCGTAAATATGTACAGACATATGTACATATGTAAGCATATGCAATAAAAATGCATTCGCAGTGCAGCTGGCAGAGGGGTGGGGTCATTTATCTGGCAAAAACAACAAAAGAAGGCTATCGATTAATTTTGGTAGATACACTTAATCTTATTATTTTCTTGCCTACTTACATACATACATACATATGTATAAATATACCTATATATTTTTAGGCTAAACCAATTCTAAACAAATTACACTGTGCAACAAATTCAGGCTAGCAAAAGTTAGGTCGATTCTGAGAGTGAGGGAGGGGTGAAAATAGAAGCTAAATTAGAGGACCCGTATCGCGGCGTTTTTTATGTTAGTTCGATTTATTTTTAATCAACCTTGGAACTCTGCAGTCAAATCCAATAAATTTCTTCCCCTTCTTCCTCTTTTCCTCGTCTTCCTCTTTTTTGTTTCCAACCACCGCACAGGTAGCGA
>NW_016206410.1:0-2122 GCF_001687245.7 Rhagoletis zephyria
AATGTTTATAAAAAGGCTGCTAAAAAATATCTAATTAAAAAATATATTCAAAAATTTGTTTTTGAAATCCCTTCTTTTCTCAACTTTACAAAATCATCATTTCTGTTTTTTTAAGTATTCATATTTATTATTTAGCTATAAATTGTTTTCATATTTTCGAAGGGCAATTGTTATAAAAACAATTAAAATTTGACTCGCAAAGAAAATTTTGCAAATTTTTACATAGAATAATGCCTAAACACCACTTTACGAGAAAATCTATTATTTGCATTAATAGTTCCAATAAAATTGTTCACATTATTTCATAAATTAAAATGTTTATATCTTTGAGATTTCCCTAATTTTTTAATAGATGGGAATCTTAGGCAAACAAGTTCTGAAAACTGTTTGTTTCTAAATATTTTTGTAAATAATTTGTGCTTCGTAAACCAAAGAATTTTGGCAATCTACAAAAAAATATTCAGAATATTTTTGTAAATATTTTGTGCTTCGTAAACCATAGAATTTTGGAAATGTACAAATGCACATATGGACATTTTTTATGGTTATAAAATGGTTTTTTGTTAATTCTTTCCAAATAACATTTGATTATTTTGTGAATATTTTTAAACTTTCTAATCTTTTTGAAAGTACTGTCCAAATAACTTTTGATTATTTGGGAAGCGTTTCGAATTCTCGTAAATTAGAAACTCAGTTTATACTTAAAAATCAACTTTCCGTTTTTTCTTTTCAAATAAAAAATGTATAATCTTTTGAAGTTTTTTAAATTTTAAAATTCCTGACATCGAATTTAAACGAAGAATTTGGGGTTCTCCTTTGTAAACTGCACCTTTGCCACAAAATTTTGGTAAATTTATTTGATTTGTTTTAATTTTTACCAAAAAATATGTCACACTTCTGAACAAATTTTTGTAACCAAAAGAAATATCGTTTTATATGTATATCTAGTATATTAAAAAAAGTCAAATTTCAATAAAATGTTTGTAGCTGCATGCATACATATTTGTTGATACTTCTACTTTTAAGATTTCCGAAAAAGCAATTTTTTATCCAAATTTTAACCAGAAAGCAGGCCTTTTTTTGAATTGTGTTCTATTTTTAGTTAACTTTTTACTTAATCCATCTACCACATTTTTTAAATCTTTTAAACTTCTGAACAATTTTTTGTTCTTTTTTGTAACCGAATGAAATATTATTTTATATAATCAGTCAGTTCAATTGTAATTTCGTAGTTATTTGTTGAAATTTCTTAATTTAATAGTTTCCGAAAACTCAACTTTTTTAATCCAAATTTTAGACAGAAAATTTCTGCCAATTTTTGATTTTTTTTAATTTGTTCTTATTTTTTTTTTTTAATTATGTATACAAAAAGTTTTACTATTCTAAATATGATTTTATATTCCAAAAACTCTCAGTTCTCTAAATATGATTTTATATTCCAAAAACTCTCAGTTTTCCTTTTTTAATGTTATACCAATCAAATTTTAATTAGTTTAAGGGATTTTTGAATTTTTAGCTCTCAAAAGTTTAGAAATAAAAAATTATTCTTTCTGAACATATCAAATTTCCGATCTTTTTCCAAATTAAAAAGTTTTATAATTTTATGAAAATCTCCCAATTTCTAAATTCCCTGAAGAAAATTTTAATACTCAAATTTCAACTTCTAACTAACTTTAATATTTTTTTAATTTCTGGAAACCTATTTTTAAATTTAGAAATCAAACTTTTTAAATTTTTGTATAGGAAATGGCAATCTATGTGAACAAAGTTTGCATCTTCAATTAAAAAATTTAGCAATTTTTTTATATCTCCACATTTTTTGATTATTTTTAAGATTCACCTTTATAACTATTTAATTAGCTATGCCTAAACGCCAGATGATTATAAAAAGTTTTCTGCTGTTTTGCTTTTAATTTTCTTTTTTAATTTCATACGCCTCCTTGTGAACATTCTAATCTGCCTATATTCATTTGGTTGAATATGAGCCTCTGCATGTGCAGATCATTCGTTGATGAAGATTAAAGAATCCTCGACAACTGTCAGCACAACCAGCACTCATTACACACACACACGTATACATACTTGCATACATACATACATTCGAATAGACATAGCGAATTAA
>NW_016206411.1:0-2122 GCF_001687245.7 Rhagoletis zephyria
ATTCGTAAGTGCCTTAAGTGTATCGCTTGCTTAGAGTGAAAAATTGATAAGTACATTTTTATAAAATATAATAGGAGAGCAAAACCTTGAATACAGCATTTTACGTGCTTAAAGCAAAGGTGAACTCCATACGAATCGCAAGGATTCGGTCTTTGTTGAAATAGTTTGCATTATTTTGTATCTAGGTATTGGATTTCGGTGCCTTTTTTGAACTTAAAATATTTTCCTTTCATTGAATATTTATAAACGAGAAAAAAAAACAAAGGAAGTACCTGAATCCATTTAGATATGATGCAGTTTTAATTCTTCTTAGAGGACTTATCAACTTTTCAATATAAGCGAGCGGTATATATGTTGTATATGTATATTTACGTAGGCGCATATGTACTCATAATTGTAAATTACATATCTGTAATTTGTAAAATAAATCTTACTGAAACCATTATTCTGCATTAAGAGCGTACTATGTTTAAAAAAAAGTAAGAATGTTCAAAATCTACGTCTTCAAAATATTGCTCAAATAAATTGGTATCACATGCAAAAAAACGCAGTTGCTTTCAAATTTTGGCTTTCTAAAAAAGTTTGGAATAAACTATAAGTCCTTCCGTTTGTGTGATAACCAGCGTTCGGACTACTGATACTCGATTCGGGAGTAAATAACATGAAAAACCTGAGTAGAAACCAAATTTTCGAAGCAGATTAACAGTTTTTATTAAATTGTATAAAAAATTGCTCTAACTTTAGGTATGAATGTTAAAGAGTAAAATAGCCAAATTCTGTTACTCCTTGCTGTACAAAACCTTGCTGGTTTCCACAGAAATGATTGAGTAAAAATTTAATAAGTTACCTTTATTATTTCTTAGGGCCAAATTCACAATATGTAGTTAACTCAGAATCAGTAGTTAACTACATATTTTTGTACTGAAAAGCATGAACTATATTTTTATAAAAAAATATCAACAAAATTTTAGCTTGAAAAACATTGTAGATATTAAAAACGAAACACTATTCATCCATTTTTGACCCGCATAACTTTGGACTACGTCAACCGATTTCTATAATTCTTTTTGCATCGGAAAGGTAGTGNGAGAGTTGAAGTCGGTTTTTTTTTTGCTAAAAATTACTTGTTAACGAATCGAGTGTAATATTTAAGTGTATGAAATACGAAACACATATGTAGTCATCAACTGGCTTCATTAAGTCTGGTCAAGGTACACTTTTTTTGCTTTTAGTTGACACTCCATGGAATATCCATATGTAGCTAGCATTCGAGTTGAATAAATATTGATTAATGCAAGTGCCGCAATCATGTCTACATGTCCCTTTAGCTTTAAACTTTCCTTTTTTTATTTACCAAGCTTTTCATAGCATACCTTCCAAATTACTGTATATAATTAGTTCCGAAAATATTTAAGTAAATTTGACATTTTTGAATTTTCCGATTGTCATTTAATTTAACCGCAACTTTTTTTAAATACATATGAGTGTATGTACTATATGTGTAAACTTTGAGTCATACCTATATGCACGCACACGCTATTTTTATGTTTATATGCATTATTTACATACATACACACATACATAGGTTTATCTATTATGCTTTGGGTTTAATAGCAATATCATTTACATATACATACGTACATAAATAACACGATAATAACAAATCATGCAACTAGTTTAAACATAAATTATTCAGAATATAAAATTTTAGAGCGCCAATACAATTACGGAAATAAATCGACAACTTGTTTAAGCAAATTATGGCTAAATTTAGGTTTTTCTATTTAATTTTGATTGTTCCCGTATATTTATTAAATATGGTTCAAATTCGACTTTTTATGAAGAATTGCTTTGTTGATTTTTGCGTCAAATTGCATATTAAATAATAGTTAATTTATTCTGCCATAATTGTTAGATTTCGCTAAAAGCATAATTATGCCTATTATTTCGAATTTTTTTTTAATGTTTTAATTTAAGCGAAATAAATAACAACAATTTTAATAAAGTATTAAACGATTTTTAAACAAGCAAATCAGCACTAAAATTTAATTGACTTTGAAAATATTTTCAGTGAATTTTTGTGTTGTTTTCAAATAAAATTTTGTTGGAAAATGGTAGCCAA
>NW_016206412.1:0-2122 GCF_001687245.7 Rhagoletis zephyria
TGTAAAACGTTTGTTGGTATATATATTAATGAAAATGCACACCAAATTGTTTAGATTGATCAGGAAGCCCGACTTAGCCATACCAGATTAACTTGCTTTGTGTGCACAGGGAAATTCCAGCATAACTTAATTAATCACCAAACCTGCTTGATCAAATTNCCCGCATATTAAATAAATTAAACTTATTTAACAGGTGGCAACTCTTAAAAAATAGCCTATTAACCAATCTGGCCCATAAGCTATCTGCGTACCAAATTTCATGCACATCCGTTCAGTCGTTTCCGCGTGATGATTTCCCAAATATCCAAACATACAAACTTTCACCTTTATAATATTAGTAAGATGTATGTATGTGTAAAAACAGGGTAATTAAAAAGCTATTTCTAACCTCCGAGGTGGGTTTTGTTAAAATATGGATTATAAAAAATTTTTTGTTACAGTATTTCCAGTATTTCAAGGCGCATTCAATGAATACTAAAAACCAACAGCCTTTATCGCGAATTCCTATTTTCGATATAAGATAATAACACAGGATTTTTTTTTTTTAATTTAGAAATTTTATAACCCTGGGCGATTGAGGGATATACGTATGTATATTTTTGAAGAGAATGGAGGTGGTAAAAAAAGTCTCGTACGATTTTTCAAATTCACTCGTCCAAAAGTAATTTAAGGTTACATTCAAACATACATATGTATAAAAAAATTTCACTTGTTTTTAATTTGCGTCAAAATGTTAAAACATATCACTAATTACTTATCTTAAAATTTTTTTTTTTATTTTATAATTTTACATTTGCTGAAAGAAAACAGATTTAACAATTTCTGAATCGTAAAGCTTAGTAAAGCGTGTATCGCAATTATACGCCACCCACATGTTGACAAATTTTAATAACAGCTTTTTTATTTAATTTTAGTATTTTTTTATAAGCATATGCGTTTTTATTTTATAAAAACCGCATATATTCAAGTTTAAAATGTTGTGTACTATGTAAAAAAGTTAACTAACTTTCGAAAAAATTTCGAGCTTTTCAATTACATTTTTGAGAAAGATTTTGGGAATGCAGTTTTGTAGCCCATTCAATTTTATTATAATAAAGCGCAAGTTTGAGGTAGTTGATTTTTGGCAATTTTTTTGTATAAAAAAAATTTCTTCCATATAAAAACAAACGTCGAACATACTTTGTATGCACAACACCGTTAGTTAGCATATTGCCAAAACTCAACGACAAGTCCCTGCGACTTCAAACTATCATTTTATTACACCTACTAACATTGAATGAGCTACAAAACTGCATATCTAAAGCCTTTCAAAGAAATCTTATTAAAAAGCTAAAAAATTTTAAGGAAAGTTTATTCAATTTTGCTTTACCCATCGCACAAACATTGAAACTTGAACAAAATCCGAATAAGTGTGTATAATCCAAGTTAAAGTTTCAAAAAAAATCTTTACGATTCAGGTAATTACTGAGAAAACTCAAACCGACTTCATGAACTATAAATTTTCTAGATGTAGATCTTAATCGTAAGCTTAATCCGAATCTTAATATTAACCGTAATCTTAATCTCAACCTTAATATTAGTCTTAATTTTCATATTTCAAATTTGACGTGAAAATCTCCAAACTCGATTAAGAAGTTTCACTTCAAAAAGTAATTTGGCTTTTCGTCCATAAACCAGCTAATGAGGCGAATGAATACCCTGCAGGAAATTGAATTAGTTTGAAAGTAATTTATAAACTACTTTATTTTTAATGATAACTAATTCAAATTCTCACTATTTTACCTGCAACGAACTCATTTATTTAACATGGCGATGTCCTAGGAAGCAGTAAATTGCCTTTTTCCGGCATATATTTTCAACTACTTTAAAATGAATTTGGCTTAAACAACTTCAAAGTCAGTATGTTTCTTTTGAATACGCGTGCGCTCTGGACTTCACAGATGCTCTTTCATACTTCCAAGACACAAATTGTTTTTTTTAGCAAAAAAGAGTATAAAAATTCGAAATATTTACTTATTACATTTGAGTTAAAGTAGTCTTTCAATTAGTTGATTAAATCAATTTCTTGAAATGTATTAGATATGATCATGCACCGGCCACACTAAAATGTTAATGAAACACT
>NW_016206413.1:0-2122 GCF_001687245.7 Rhagoletis zephyria
AAATACTAATGCATGAAAATCCTAACCTCAAAAAAATCACCCGTTAAGTTAACATATAGATATAACTACATCAGTAATTATGTTCGCTTAAGTACCCGAATCGAGGTACTTAAGCGGGACCTTGGGCCTTTTAAGAACCCAACCCGCCTAAATACCTCAAAAAGCTGACATTTTTCGTGAGGTACTTAAGCGGGTTTTACTGTAATTCATACTGTCATTGTGCGTATAGTTATTGTAATTTTTTACTTATATACGGTTAACACCACCTTACTAAATTCGCCTTGTGAGCACCCCTGTTGTAAAGTATGCAAAGGAGAAGACCAAAACATGAAATAATTTGCTTTTGCTTTCAGCGCAGTTTTTGCTCAGGCAGCAATGGTGCCGTTTTAGCTATTTGGTGGCTAGATTTAGCCACCGCATTCTTTTTTTGGCCACCAAAATTTATTTTTGCCACCAGCCACTCTTTTAGCCCCTTCTTAAAATGATTTTAAATGTTAAAATGAATATCTTTTTCCATGCTTATATTCAAAACTTTTCCATTATCCATCTGAATAACATTATAGTTTAAAAAACTAAAACCTCGCTATTATAATTTCTATTCGTACTGTCATCAGGTATGTAACTTGAGAATAGAAATCGATGCATCTTTTAGGCGCATCAATATTACATAGTTACATCCCGAGCTAAAAAGAGGGAGGTAAAAAAGTGTGGCACTCCTAACTCAATTCAGTAATAAAAAGTATATCGAGGGCTTATATTCAATACCCTCTATCTGCAATTTTGATGAAAATGAGTTTTTGATGTTAACATGAGCTCCGATTGATCTTTCTGCCATGACAATAATGTCAAACTTAAAATATAGCTTTAATGGTATTATATACTCATTTTGAAAATTCCACTATCAGCAATTTGTTCTAAGAACAAAATCCTCTATCTACAAAATTTTACTGGAAAATTGTTTTTATTAACATTTTTTGTTGCAAGTGCCTATGTATGTATGTATGTATATGCTACCGGTAAAATCCGATCTTAGGTCAAACTAGTTTTGCCCAGGCTAAATTAGTTCTACCTAATGCGATATATTTGTCCAACCGAAACCAAATTTGATACTACAAAAAAAGCTTCCATATCCTGTCAAACATTGAGTCATTAAACTCCATCACTCTATTCTATCTCAAGGGTCACCAAGAGTGGAAAACTGCTATTATTATTCCTATTGCCAAACTAAAGAAACAATTCATTAGTTTCTAACTACCGACCCATTTCCCTCCTCCCCTGCAAATCTAAAGTATTACGCTGGAAAAATGGTGAGAGGATGTACAATGCTGTTAAGTCTCTCCTTTAGAACCGGAAGTTCGCTGTTCGGGTAAATAACTGTTATTCAAAAACTGTTCCTCTCTTTAATGGTGTCCCAAAAGGATCACTTTCGGTTATTTTGTTCAATATAGCTTTTGGGAAAGTTAGCTCCATTATATTTTTTTTAAGACTAAGGACTTGCCGCAATTGGTCCAAATCTTCTGGAGCTAAGAATTGGGTTTTTCCACATATGCAGAAAACACAAATGTTTACATCCAACCCTCTCCGTGTATGACACCCCTATCCACTATACTGACATATTGAAAATATTGGGAATAATTTTTGACAATAAACTTACTTTTAAGCAGCACTCCCATATTGTAAGATTAAGCTTACTTGCTCGACTAAATATTATCAAGTTTTTATCATCCAAGTATTTTTTAGTTCATATAACTACACTGGTAAATGTAATTAGGGCTTTTATATTAGGAAAAATTGACTTTAGACTCGTAATTTACGGACACTACACAAAAAGTATCTTAAATTGCTAGAAACAGCTTACCATCAGTGTGACCGGTTTGATCCAAGTGGATCAAATGTAATACATTTTTCGAAGAATTTTGGAGAGATACTTTTTTTTAAATTTTGATACTTTTCCAAATACAAATGAAAAAAAAAACTGTATACATTAAAAAACATGTCGTGCACCTGTGGTAACGTACATCCACAAGTTCATTGTCGTTCACTGAACGAACCTTTCATGTATTGTGATTCATAGTCCATGACGAAAAACGTCTAAATGTGAATAAACGAACAGAATCATAGC